>NC_043014.1:4167180-4174680 GCF_006345805.1 Octopus sinensis
CTTTCTATTTCAGAATTACAACTAATTAAAGGTTTGAGTTTGGCTGCTCTTTCTAGTGAGTCGAATGTCCTATTATGGCCATTCCGTATATTGTTGAATGTATAGTATATAGTCTTTGACTATCTTTCCTTTCTCACTAGACCGCTGGTAGCAGAGAATTTTTTGTAGAATTTTTTGCTACCCTTATATTTATTTATATATATATATATATATATATATATATATATGTAGAAATATGTGTGTATATATATATATGTGTGTGTGTGTGTGTGTGTGTGTGTACGAGCAGACATACCCGGCATTGCTGGGGATTCAAATGGCAAAGTTGGTATATAATATATTCCAGTCATTTTGAAACAGGTGATATGGGAAAGTGCAACATTGACAACAAAACATTTGTAGAGTAAATGCTGGGCTAATTCAACTAAGCAACATGCTATGCGTCCGTCTGGAGTGTTTCAGGCCCTAACCTGTCATGCAAAATTGGAGGTGGGGTTTGTGTGATTTTTGAACGCACCAAAAAGCTGTCAGTGGATATACTCTCCTTTTAGCAGTGTGCGCTGTGTCTAACACGATACATCATCGGAAATTTTGACACCTCACGTCTGGTTTGTTGTCCTACATCACTCATAGAGTAAATTTGTGGTTGTTCATTCGCGGGTACCAGAGAACCAATGAGAGGATACACTTGCCCTTGAACTTTGACGTCGGCGTAAATTCATGTTTATCTATCTTCTTAGATTCACCAAACGATGTCATTTGAAATGCAGAGTTGATATTGTTCAGAAAATCCTTTGACTTGATGGAAGCGCCTTCTAGAAGATTTCTAAGGGGTTGAGATGGTAGTGTTGGCAATGATACCTGTCCGAATATGTTGTCATCTATTGCATTGTTTTAAGTTCTAAACGATAATAAATACCCTGAAGTTCTATTTATATGATGCTATTTCTATTTTTTCACAGAACCGTTTCATCTCAAAGAAATCTCTCGACGATAAACCTGATGACACACCAAGTAAGAACTAATTTTATAGCTAAAGTCTTTTACCCGTGTCTACTTAACTAATGATTTATAATTTTAGCAACTTTGAATTAGTTCCACATTACTATCCATATGTCCACAATAATATATACTGAGGCACTTGCCTGAATTCATTTTAAAATATATAATACATTACAATAATTTCCTAAATAAAATGTTACTCTAATATACTATGCCATTTATTGAGTGTATATGAGTATATATGCAGCGCTACGTCGAGAATTGTACCAAGCCCTCTTCATCTGAGAATCAAATGCCCGAGCTGTCGCTTCACTGCGTTTATATCTACAATTCAGCATTCTGTCCACTCTTGTGCTTCCAATAATTCGTGAATAGAAACCCGAAATAATTATGTTCCACTTTCCTACAAAGTCGGTATTTGTCAACCCTGCCTTGGTGTAGCCGGCAGCCAATCCATTCAATGCACGTTGTTGGTGACAATCAGATGAATCACGTAGCAGCATGTCGTCTACAAATAACAGTCGACCGATCACGTAGAGATGAATTAGGAATCCTCTACCACAATGGCTGCGCATATTTAACCAGATCACAAAAAAGAATGTGAGATGGGGCACTAACAATGCACACTTCAACTAAGTGAAACATTCACGTTGAAAACTTTCGACTTTTACATAAATACAATCATTTGAACATCCATATAAGTACTTTATGGCAACCAGTATTTGCCCATTAAACTCACCTTCATGGTAAACCATCCGCAACATGCCCCACGGCACGTGATCTTGTGCCTTTTCTTGGTTTACAGCGTATAAACCTTGGAAATATTTCAGTGTTTGCTGGAAGATCTGTCTTTGAACGATTATCTGGTCGGGTGTACTGCGTCCCGGACAGTAATCTTGGGCGCGACAATTTCCCTACATATCTTTTCCTGACATCTAGTGTAGACTTTTCTATAATTAGAACACTCTCTTTGGTCTGTGTTTGAAAAAATTGTGATTGTCACCCCATATTACCATTGCCTTGGTGTGTTTTCCACAGGTCCCATCCACCTAGCATACATTGGTCACTCAGAGAATACCATTTGTATTTAAGGTTTCTAAAATATCAAGCCGAACGTCCTTATCATCAGCAGCTTTACCACTTTTAAGTGAATTTAGCTCAAATAAGCGTTCAACCGAAGAAGAACCTGCCGAATAAAATAATACAATCACGAATCCATTTCGATGTCCAGCTTCATTCAGGATGGTCACTCCCAATTTGGATGCAAAAGTCTCCACAATTTTATATCTGATCCCAGCATCCACAGCGGCTTCCAACTGTAGTCTGTAGGTCGCACTGGACTTACCAATTTCCAGTGTTCGGCAGACTGTAGGGATTCTCAGGTTTTCAGACATTTAGGTAGTGACGAGTTGACAACTCCGCCACTTCCTTTTACCCGAACGTTCAGCAAAGAGTGAAAGATGACCGAAATCTATCACAAACCTCTGTCACCAAGTATTTCTATATAAGGTACCCTTATAAATATCCCTGTCTTCAAATAATATCTATACCAGAGAGAGGAGAGTGTGTATCCTGCACTGAAGGCTGCTATGACCTCTCCATTAAGTTCACTGACGACATTCCTTCCAATCAATCCTTCTCACGGTTATCAGTGCCAAGGTGTGCACTGAAGTCTCCTTGCAGGACAAATGACTTTACCCCAAATATATCTAATTCTGAGTGTGAATTTGCCAAGAAAGGATTCGTATTTGAGCTCGCTGTTTGCTGCATATACTTACAGCAGCCAAAGTGGCCCTTCATATTCAGCCTTATTTTCAAGAGGTGAACCCTCACACCTAGTAAGTTTCATTCCATAATACTATCCGAATGCTGGGAATTGAGTGTATCCTAATCCCACCTGTGCTGACATTGTTGGCACCACAGTTGCGTAGTGGAGTTTCAAGCCTATATCCAAGAGTACGCTATCGGAGAAACGAAATTTTGTAGAGGAGACTCCGATCATATCTTACAGGCAGATTATATCTAACAATTTTGTCTTTTTAATTCTCAATTATTAAGGGTTGTTCCCTTCTTGATCTGCTTTGTTGTCCTGAGACCGTCAATTTTGTGCTCTCAACCCACGCACCCCAGATCAATTTGCAGGCTTCTTGCTGGTTGCACCGGTATTGGGTGGGGTGTGCTATACATTTATCGACAAATGATGCGGTATGGTTGTTATTTTCATATTGTAGTTATGATGGCCTTATTTGCGCCGAGCTCCAAACTGATATATGTAATTGACCGATGAATATTCGCACCTGGCGAATATTTTATCATTATTCTATTGAGTTTTATCATTATTCTATTGAGAAGTATATATACTCATACCCAAGTTTACGTATCATACATACATCCGTTCATAGCGGAGACCGATACACATTCTGATATTCTGATATTAATCTCTCAAATCTTTGACATCAACGTCAACAACAGGCTCAACAGACAAATGTCTTTTTTCTTTCTTTACAATTTATTCTTATTATTTACATCTTTCGTTCTGACTTTCATTCATTCACTCGTTCTTTCTTAAATTCTATATTTCTCTCTTCTCCATCAATTCCTTCCCATCCAACAACCTACTTTGTAAATGATCCCCCAATTCTTTCTTTTAAACTAAATTATTTCATTTTAATTTCGCAGAACCCGGTCTCGGATCATTGTATACCCGGTGGGGCAGAACAACTTGTCCTCCTTATTCAAAACTTGTATATGACGGTTAGTATACTTTATATTTCTCACCTCTCATTCTCTTTTTGTCTTTCTCTTGTTCTCTTTTTATACCTCTTATTCTCTCTTTTTGTTGCCTCTCTTTCTCTCTCACCCTCTCTCTCACGCACATGCACACACACTCACCCTTTGTCGAGTTGTTTGACATATACATTCTCAATTCCTCTTATGATATGTCACGTTTCAAACGTCTATACCTGTAGACTATACAGACACTACACAAGACTGCTTACTCCTTTGTAGGTATTTGGTCAAATCAGAATATTATATGTTGTCTACTACGGAACATGTGAAAAGGATGTTGTCTAACCACAGAATATAGATATCTCTACGTTAAATTACAGACAGGGGCTGGACTGAAAACCACCATGGCGATCAAGAAGTTCAGGCTGACCAGCTTTGGATTGTAGATATCAAATACCGAGGCTGCTAACTGGTGATCAATTGTACTGGCTACGGATGGTAGTATTGTACGTGAGTGACCAGAGCTGAATAGTGGCCACTTGACTATCATTAACTAGAGTGCCCAGTGATCGTAGGTGTGGGCTAAATTGAAAAGAGACTATTAGAATTGATGACAGTGACTGTAAACGATTAATGAAATGAACGCACAATGTAGAATGAGGACTGGACAAGCCACATACTGTAACTGATGGAAAAAGCTAAGGACTGTATTCATTAAGTAAAATATAGAGAGACTAAATATTAGTGAGAGAACACAACAGAGTACAGAATGCACTTCTATTCTTCTCCGCCTCACCGAAATCGTCCTATCGCTAAAACCTTGTTCTTTTCATGCACCACATCACCTCATTAATTATCCAGTATATCTTTGTAAGGTAATTCCGAAACTTCCAATTCAAAACTGCTGCTACAAACCCCGCTTCGGCAATGAACCTCACATTTCCTAAAAATGTTCTGAATCTGCTCTCTATAAACCCTACACGTATCCTTTATCGGTAGCCCACTTCGCCGTCCATTCATCTTAAGCACTACGCCATCACTGAAACTCACAATCTTTCCTCCCACCTCGTTTCTGCGTATTGCATGAAAAAAAGTCTGTGTGATCATAACGTCTATGTAAGCCTGATTCCTCCGAGTCTAAACGAGAGGTTTAGCCACTGACTCTCGTATGATCGACTAAACAACATTTCATCGACGGTTACCCACCACTTCTCTGCATCTCGTCGTCTCCCCTATTGTCCTACTCAAACCACCAACAATTTCCACCACCCAAAATATCCCCGTTCACACGTGAACATCTTTTCCATTTCGGATAAACACGTGTGCATGCGTTAAAAAATCTTACTTTTTCTCCATCTGGTGACATCCACCGAAAAACACCTACCCCATGCATGCACACATAATAATCCACGTCGTAACCACAAATAGGTACCCGTATACACAAAACATATATATATATATAAATGGAGTTGTATGAAACAATCATACCGCATTATCTCTGGATATCCTTGTTGCTTATTACGATATATATATATATATATATATATATATATATATATATATATGATGAGAAGGCAAATGCACAGCTACGATCTCATACATACCTCAACACACTGCTTACACTCATATAAACACTAACATATACACCACAATTCCTTCACACGCGAGTAAACATGACTTCTTTAAATGAAAAATTGTAATGAATGTTTCCGTTATTTCATATATAATTTTGCTTAATATCTTTTTTACTTGATTTGTTCTTACCAATTCTAGGTGTGGTTGGTGGACTACATTTTAACCATCCTGGTGGCGGAAGTAATCTCTTGTGCCTACCTAACGACCCCATTTGGGCCAATTATACGACAGAAGTTGAAAAAGGTGGTTACATTTATGGTAGTGAATATCAATTAGATTTATACCCAACAAATAAACTCTTTTCTTTTGCTAACGCTGAATCAATTCATCAACACAACGTTCCGTGCGCTGTCTGTTTGACACGACAACCTGCTGTTGTTATGATGTTACCAGCCAGGACACAGTGTTACGCTGGTTGGACAGCTGAGTATTCAGGATATTTGATGAGCGAGTATTATAATGCAAAGGGCAGACATGATTATGTGTGTGTGGATTATGCACCAGAAGCTGATCCAGCGGGTTACGGAAACGAAGATGGAGCTCTACTGTATTTCGTTCAGGCTGCTTGTCATGTCCACCGTATGTCAATGGTCGAGAATTAACCTGCGTTGTGTGCAGTAAATACTGAATAGAATTTACATTCGTTTCTATATGAAAATTTATGTCGGCGAATCATAAAATATAATATAATAAAGCAACATATACGTTTCTTGTAATTGTGTTTCGCAGTATTGTATCCGACTAATATATGTCGTTTAAGAAATTGCTGCTACAAGTTTTCAGAAAATATTCAAAACGAAACAACAGAGACGTCATAGAATGTGACAAATAGCTTAACAAAACGATGTAATCCTCAGGGAATGATTCTAGAATACATTGTATGAGGTTCAGTTTATCAAATTCCAAAGTTGAAATAAAATAATGATTCGTTTAAATGTGTGTTGTATTCCGTCTTAAAATGAAAACAATCCCCAAATGAAACACCTCCGTACAAATATATCACCATTTCATGATCAATCTTCAGAAAACAAGATAAAAGCTTATAACTAACATCACTAAATCATGATGGTTTAATAAAAAAAATACTCCCATACGTATCATTGTAACTACAATCGATGCGATGAAAGCTCTGCAATCCAATCGTGGATATTACCTAATAAAGGATATTTGATATCCACTGAAGAAATACCACAAAATGTTGACTACCTAACTACTTGTCAGGTTACTAACACATTGAAGTTTTCACGAAACACTTTCGACAAGGGTACAAGTACACGTCCCACGATTAACTATTTTCAACCTACATTCACATATTCCCGCGTTTCTACAAAAATCACACACACACAGCCTCGCGTCACATTACACACGCAGCCTCTCATCGTTCCCTGAACACTGATGTGCCAAAATAAAATATGAAACCACCAAGAAATATGAGTACACCTCATGAACAGCATCAACCGAATCTACAGCAACACCACAAAACATCGAGTTCAACAAATTATCTCCGTCTGTAACATAAAACTATCAAACTCGCAGAAGAGGAACTTGCTTCGAGATACATGCATACAATAACTGTAACACACATAAACGACTTAGTAATGAAAGGAAGACGACTTATAAAATATACATTAGGTGGAATCAGTGCAACATGTTGAGTCTTTCACACTCTACCCAGCATGATTGCTCCTTGTATGTGGGAGTTTGTAGGATGGCTGCCAGATAAACGAAGGTATCCGTGGAAAGAGGGATCTGTGGGTGGCAGCACGTTTTTTGTCCGATTAATTGCGTGCCATAAGAATGCTCGATTGTGAAAAAGCTAGAGAAAAAGAATAATAATTAAGTAATATGAAAGCACGAAATGCAAATTGACAAATGAATATATGGAAACATTCAACATGGCGTTTCCAGTGAACAGTATTAGCGCTCAGTGTTAGGCATCAGCAATTTTTGGGTTCGTTAAAATGTGCTAATGGCATATTTCAAACTCTAAATGCAAATTCTGTGCAGAAAGCGGCAAAAACAGCATATCAGTCCAGTGCTGCTCCCTATCGGGTGCCAGTTCAACCGTTATCAAAAGATAAGTGCCCGCATTTTCCCACGTATTTGTGTGTGTGAGTGTGTGTGTCAGTGTGT
>NC_043014.1:4179680-4187180 GCF_006345805.1 Octopus sinensis
CACACACACACACACACACACGTGTGAACTTTGCACACATACACGCATACACACACACGCACACGCAGACCTCCGCGCCCGCTCTTATCCACACTTACACACACATTCCTCCTCCTCTACCACTCTCCTGTCTTTGAAAGAACTTTTCATCACCCATCTCCTTCCGGTTATTCAAAATGTGTGTGCGTGTGTACCTTTGGCGATTTTTTCCCCTGTATTCCCTCCTCTGGATCATTCCATCTCGTATGTTTCCGACGAAGAGCTCCACCCGAAACGTTAAACCCTCCTTCTTTCTTTCCTTCCTGGGCGTCCAATAAATACTATATTTGTTCCACGTCCACGCGTTGATGTGCTTCTTTGTGCTTTTTTGTTTGGATTAAATTTAACTATATATATACATGTATATATATATATATATATATATATATATATATATATATATATATATATATATATATATATATATATATATATATGTAGAAATATCTATGTGTATATACATATGTGTGTGTGTGTGTATGTGTGTGTGTGTGTACTAGCAGACATACCCGGCATTGCTGGGGATATACTCTCCTTTGCAGCAGTGTGCGCTGTGTCTAACACGACCCATCATCGGAAATTTTGACACCTCACGTCGGGTTTCTTGTCCTACATCACTCATAGAGTAAATTTGGAGGAACTGTGGTTGTTCATTCGCGAGTACCAGGGAACCAATGATGGGATAGACTTGCCCTTGAACTTTGACGTCGGGGTAAATTCATGTTTATCTATCTTCTTAGATTCACCAAACGATGTCATTTGAAATGCAGAGTTGTATTGTCTGATATTGTTCAGAAAATCCTTTGACTGGATTGAAGCGCCTTCTAGAAGATTTCTAAGGGGTTGAGATGGTAGTGTTGGCAATGATACCTGTCCGAATATGTTGTCATCTATTGCATTGTTTTAAGTTCTAAACGATTATAAATACCCTGAAATTCTATTTATATGATGCTATTTCTATTTTTTCACAGAACCGTTTCATCTCCAAGAAATCTCTCGACGATAAACCTGATGACACACCAAGTAAGAAGTATTTTTATGGCTAAAGTCTTTTACCCGTGTCTCCTTAACTAATGATTTATAATTTCACCAACTTTGAATCATTCGTGAATAGAGACCCGCAATAATGATGTTCCACTTTCCTACAAAGTCGGTATTTGTCAATCCTGCCTTGGGGTACTCGGCAGCCAACCCATTCGATGCACGTTGTTGGTGACCATCAGACGAATCAGGTAGCAGCATGTCGTCTACAAATAACAGTCGACCGATCACGTAGAGATGAATTAGGAATCCTCTACCACAATGGCTGCGCATATTCAACCAGATCACAAAAAAGAATGTGAGAAGGGGCACTAACAATGCACACTTAAACTAAGTGAAACCTTCACGTTGAAAACTTTCGACTTTTACATAAATACAAACATTTGAACATCCATATAAGTACTTTATGGCAACCAGTTTTTGCCCATTAAACTCACCTTCCTGGTAAACCATCCGCAACATGCCCCAGGGCACGTGATTCCCTGGTTTACAGCGTATAAACCTTAGAAATATTTCAATGTTTGCTGGAAGACCTGTCTTTGAACGACTCTCTGGTTGGGTGTACTGCGTCCCGGACAGTAATCTTGGGCGCGACAATTTCCCTACATATCTTTTCCTGACATCTAGTGTAGACTTTTTGATAATATTTTTGTATGTATGTATGAATGTATGTATGTATGTATGTATGTATGTATGTATGTATGTATGTATGTATATATGTATGTATGTATGTATGCATGTATGTATGTATGCATGTATGCATGTATGTATGTATGTATGTATGTATGTATGTATATATGTATGTATGTATGTATGCATGTATGCATGTATGTATGTATGTATGCATGTATGTATGTATGTATGTAAGTATGTATGTATGTATTATGTATGGATGTTGTATGTATGTATGTATTATGTATGGATGTTGTATGTATGTATGTACGTACGTATGCACGTATATATGTATGGATCGATGGATGCATGTATGGATGGATGTATGTATGTATGTATATATGGATGGATGGATGCATATATGTATGTATATATGTATGTATGTATTTATTATGTATGTATGTATGTATGTAAGTATGTATGTATTATGTATGTATGTATGTATGTACGTATGTATGTATGTACGTAGGTATGTATGTATGTATGTATGTACGTATATATGTACGTATGTATGTATGTTTGTATGTACGTATATATGTATGTATGTATGTATGTATGTATGTATGTATGTATATATGCATGCATGTATGTATGTATGGATGGATGGGTGGCTGGCTGGCTGGCTGGCTGGCTGGATGGATGGATGGATGGATGAATGGATGGATGTAGGCTTATATGTAAGTAACGAAATCCGAATTGTATTTGTCTCGGATAGAAACCGTGACACCAAATTAACAAACTGGTCATTCTAGTATTACAAGCCAAAGTTACAAATTACATTTTTATACAAATAGTCTCGGCTTGGATATCTTCTCAGGTCATATACTGATTGGTTTGGACCATGATAAAGGTTTCCATTGGACAGTAAAATTAGGGGGATCCATAGGCCCTTCAAATTTTGTCTGCGTCATCCTGTTGTCTATTCCTCTCCATTCCGATATCGTATAAGGAAACCTCTGTTTATTTAGAAAGGCAATAAAATATTTCTTATCCCAGAGACGGTAATACGGAACATGCGACCTTTATTTACGTCACCAGAACAAAGAATATCTAAACCCCAAATCTCTTGTGTACAATACATCAATAGATTTTATACTGTTCGGCTTTTAATGAGCTTTTGTCGTTAAAGCCGCACACACTAAACATACACACACACAAACACACACACACTCACACACACACACACACACACACACACACACACACACACACACACACACACACACACGCACACATAGAAATCATGCGTAAGCTCATCATTGTCCTTTACCATCGCAATCTGAATGTTGAAAGTTCCTTTTCAGGGCCTGCTTTGAAACAATGCTTATCTTATTTCATATTCAGCTTGTCTTACTTCATATATATTCGTGCCTATTCTTTTACAACGGAGCTAGAAAAATCCGCAACTATATATCGTAGTAAATATCAATTAAACTTATATAGAACTAATACAATCATTTCTTTCATTAACGCTAAATCCCATCATGACCATAATATTCTGTGCGATGTCTGTTTTATACGAGAACCTGCTGTTGCTATGAAGTTACACTGGTTGGACAACAAAGTATTCAGCTTAATTGGTGAGCCATTGCCACAGTCATAATTTGTTATACTTGCCTTCAGAAAATGTTGAAAAGAAATGAAAAAACAAAAACACATGATAGACTGTGAGAAATATGAAAGCATAACAATGTAAACCTGGGCGAATAGTCCAAGAATCATGGTGTAAGGTTCTGTGCATAACATTTAAATCTTAAAGTAAAATGATATTTAGTTTAACAGGAATTTCTTTACTGTCTCAAATACACCAAACCTTAGAATGAAGTACCATCACAGAAAGATATCAACTGTTCACGCACAACTTTAAAAATTCAAGCAAGTCTCGTACTGGCGCCACCATCTCAGACGTATGGCTTTTCAAAGAATCACTCGGATTCATAATACAAACTAAGACAAACTCACTGAATCACCACACTACTTTACAAACTTATCATGAAATATATAATGGCTACAACAACACAAGAATTACTCCCACATCTACAACTCTAACAAAAATCAACATCCGCAGATCTTTCCGCTCAATTCTCCGTTACCATCCCATGAATAACTTTTCACATCCACTTAGGAAACACCGCAGAATGCTGCTTAGCTAAATACATATAAGGCTGTTATGTCTATGGACTTTACACGGAAAATAGTCTTGAAAATTCGACTGGAATATGACTACTTGTCCTCTCAGTGACAATTTTTAACCTATATCTACATAAACTTCCCACACCTTATATTCGGATCTCATACCACTCAGATACGTCCTAAATGCTCTTCAACTAGAATAATAAATGAAACCACACCTGTACATATTTTCAGTCATTAAACTGCAGCCATGCAGTTTTTAGTGACTGAATTCTTGAGACATCTCTTTTGAATGTTTAGTTTATAAAGTTTGCCTAGGTGTTACTCTAAACAGCAATAGTAGTAAAGTTAGGAAGGAGTTGGTGGAGAGGAAGAAGACGAAGAAGAAGAAGGAGAAAGATAAGGGAGAATGAGAAGGAATGCAGGTAGTGTGATAGTAGTAGCGTGTTAAATGGTCAATTGACCTAAATGTGCCTCGTTATGGATTATAGCAGCAATTGGGACTTTTGAAAACACTGTTTTTTCAAAAACAGTCCCAAACACTACTACCATCCACAACGGGTCACTTTCAGGGCACTTGACCATTTAACATACTACTATCATGGCACTCCCGCATTCTTCTTCTTCTTCTTCTGAAAGCGGTACAGAAATGTTTTTTGTAAAATTAGTTTAGCATCTCCTACCTTGACTTTTTCCATACATTCATACATACATAGATACATACATACATACATACATACACACACACACACACACGCACAAACACACACACAAACACACACACACACACACACACATACACACAAACACACACACACACACACACACACACACACACACATATATATATATATATATATATATATATATATATATTACAGTTAAAATTTACACAGAGCAAATGACGAAGACAGGCGTAGGAAAAACGGGCAGATGTATTAGTTTAATGCTTGGGAAAAATAGCCCCAAAACTGGAAAAGAGCCCCAATGAAAGGTAGGAAATATATAATAATAGTAATAATATAAGACAAGGGCAGGCTGTCAGTTCAGAATTAAAAAGCGACAAATTAACCAATTGCTCCACATGGAAGATCTTTTGGTACTTAGTAAGAGTGAAAAAACGTTACATTTATAATACAGACTGTAAGACACTTCAACAACGATATAGGCATGGAATTTGGCATAGATATTAGTTATGAGAAGGGGCAGATAGTCAACAGTGAAGACGTCCAATTAACAGATGGCCAGACCTTTAAATGATTGGAAGGAGGAGAGAGCAGTAAGTATCTAGGAGTATTAGAATCTGGGTACTAAATACAGAAATGTAAACGAAAATGGAGAAGGGGTACATCGGAGGGTGAGGAAGCTAATGAAGGCAAAGGTAAATTGTCCAAATGTAGTGAAGGCCGTGTTTACTTAGGCAGTCTCATTACTTAGATACTCAGCAGCTTTTGTAAATTAGACAAAAACTGTATTTGCAAATTTAGACAGATGGATGACTCCACACAAAGGCAGGAGTAGTAAGATTATATCAACACAGAAAGAAAGGCGGAAGAGGGTTAATATCAATAGGAGACTTTTTGGAGTTACCTTGATTAGATATATACTCCTATGGATGGTAGATATCCAAAGATAGTAGCATCAAATTGTAGTACTGGGAGATGGTCATGTTTGCAGAAAGGGAAGCTGGAGCGGAAGACAAAGTTTGTTAGTAGCGGCATAAGATCAAGTATGGAGGACTAATTAGATAATGGCCAAAATAGACAAAAACAAAGTAGATTACCAATGAATATTATGGAAATCAAAAGAGGAAAGCGTTTATCCTTTGGTAAGTGAATGTAGCATGCTGGTACAGAAGGAATAGTAGAAAAGACATGATAATCTAGGGAGATAATCCACTGGAAGCTATGTAGAAAGCTACTATTTGAACATGGTGAAAATGTATTGGAGTACTTAGAGGTGTATTGGGAACTATCCTGAAAGATGTGAAGAGATGGAGAGAGGAAATGGGTATAAAACCCAGATTCGTACGGCTCTAGAAAATAGTTTCATTAGGTACAGCTTAGGGACCTACTTTGGAGGCCTCTTTGCATCTGAGATTGCTTGTTGTAAATCGATGCTAAGATTATTTCTTTTCCAGCAGTCTAATTTGTTGAGGGTGTATGAAAATAACAAGTGTAACTGTAATCCAAACGAACTACGGTGCTCAAGCGTGTGTGAATGGTGTGTGTGAGGGTGTATATGTGAATGGCAGCGTGTGGGTAGATATGTATGAGCGAGTCTGGGTGTATATATGTGTGTGTGTTCGTATGGAAATGTGTATCTGTGTTAGTATGCATATGGACGTGTGTGTATGTGTGGGATTAACGTGTGCGTGTTGTGTGTAGAATGTGATGTGTCCTTGTTCAGGTGGAGCCTGTACTTGTGTATGTATGTGCCAATGACCAAATTGTGTGCATGTGTATTGATTATGTATTGAGGGCGAAATTTGTCGGTGCGTATGCATACTGCGTGTGGTTATGTGCGTTGCGTGTTTGTGTATATGCATTGTCTGTATTCATGTGTTATGCGCCTGTCTGGGTGCAGTAGTGTGCATTATGGCGTGTGTACTGGGTGAAACAATGTGCGTGACTACCTGTATAGTGGCATGTGTGGAGCTGCTATTAAAGATTGTGTGAGTGTATGCGGATAATGGTATGTGGTGTTCGTCCTGAGAAGTGCTCGGTGGTAGTGTGACTGGAGGGGAAAGATGATTATGGTTGTGTGTGTTTAAAGCTGGTATATGGCTTACCGCCGGAACCCACACGTAACTGACAAAATGCTGCGTCGTTCGTGCAACCCGACTCTCGGGCCGATGAACACCGTCGATCGCCGCCGGCTCCGAATGGGCCTGGCACCCGCTCTGGGCAGCCCCGATCAAGGGGACTCCGAACCTAGCCGGGCGAAACGATCGACCGAGTACGACCCTTGCACCACAGCTCTCGACGACCGGCGCGGCCGACGAGATTCGGCGTTGGGCTTCTCCCGGTTTACTCGCCGTTACTTAGGGAATCCTGGTTGGTTTCTTTTCCTCCGCTTAACGATATGCTTAAGTTCGGCGGGTAATCGCGTCCGAGTCGAGGGCAGCGTGAAAAAAGAAGAGTTCCCCGCTGCGAAGAGACGGCTGCTGCTCGTGCTGCAACCGGCGCACCGCTGTCGATCGGCACGAACGCTCGCACGAAAGAGATATTCCCACAGAGCGAACGCCGAAAGACGAGACGGCGGCGGCGTCAGCGACGGAGGGCGGCGGTTGCTCGGAGGGACGTAGAGGACGCAAACGGGACGAGGGGCCTCACCGTGTCGTCGTTGTTCCTACTACTGCTCCTACTCCTCTGCTTCCGCTCGTCGGCGGGCTCCCTCCGCGATTTGTCGTCGTCGGCCGCGCGATTCGGGGCGGCGCGGCCGTCGCAACAGCGCTTCGCAACGTTGACGGTCTGGCATTACGGGAGACGGACGATCGAGCAGCGGCGAATCGCGCGCGAGACAATGCGGGCCTCGCGGCGAGCGCCGCCCTTTCCTGCGACTCCCGACTCCCCGCCGCAGCCAACGGCCGCGGCGGACGGCAATTTCTTGTCG
>NC_043014.1:4192180-4237468 GCF_006345805.1 Octopus sinensis
CTCGAGAAGGGCGCGCGCGAGGTTCCGGCAGCCGCGGCAACGCCCCAGCCACGCGCGCGCTTTCCAGACCGGGAGGTCCGTAGGCGGCGGCGCGACGGAACGCAGCGCAGCGGAGGGAGAGTACGCGCGCGTAGAAGCCGACCCGCGTTGACCGAAGGAGCGAAGCGGGTTGCCCGCCGACGCAGCGACGACTGTCGGAAAAATGGGGCGCACCGGGATGCCGAGTCCGACGCCAACGCTACAGCCCCGTACCGGTCCGCCGCTTCGCGTGAAGACGTGTTCCGGCGCCCGGCGGCGCGACGCCGAGCGAACGGCGACGCGACCGCGCGGGAGCCAGGCGACACACACGGCCCGACCGACCCGGTCCTTGGAGCCAATCCTTCTTCCGAAGGTACGGATCCATTTTGCCGACTTCCCTTACCTACATTGGCGCTATCGACGAGAGGCTGTACACCTTGGAGACCTGCTGCGGATGGTGGGTACGGACCGACTCGAGAGCTGCGATTCGTTACGGACCCGGATTTTCCAGGGCCGCCGAGAGCGCACCGGACGCCGCCCGAGACGCGGCGCTCTACAGGTACCATATCCCTATCTCCGGACGAGCCGATTCCACGGACGCGGTCCTTTACGAAGAAGAGAGAACTCTTCCAGGGGCTCCCGGCAACGTCTCCGGTCTCGCTTGCGTTGCCGCTGCTTCGACCGGCCGCCGGCTTCGACGACGGACGCGCTGCTAGGAAGAGCACGCCGCGTTCCCGCCGACGGACGTGCACTCTCCGAGTTCGGGTTCGGGAATATTAACCTGATTCCCTTTCGATGCGAGGCCGACCGCGTACTACGATGAACTGGAAGTTCTTTGTTTACAACGACGGATCCGGCGACTTTCGTGAAAGATTTCGCCCGCTTCTTAGGACTGACTGACCCGTGCTCGACCGCCGTTGGCACGGAACGCTTCTCCACTTCGGTCTTCGAAGGTCTCGTTCGAATATTTGCTACTACCACCGAGATCTGCACCCGCGGTCGGCTTTACCCGGACTCGCGCCCGCGGCTTCCATGCACGCCGCGGCGCCATCCTACTCGACCGGGAATAGGAAAGTCGCCTCGCCGGCGATCGCGCAACCTGTCGCCCGGCCGGTCCGGCATCGGTCGCTCGCTCCAGTGCCATCCATTTTCGGGGCCGGTCGATTCGGCAGGTAAGTTGTTACACACTCCTGAGCGGATTCCGACTTCCGTGGCCACCGTCCTGCTGTCTATATCGACCGACACACTTTCGGGGATCTAATGGGCGAAGCGTAGGGCACCTTAGCCGGACGTTCGGTTCATCCCACATCACCAGTTCTGCTTACCAAAAGTGGCCCACTTGGTACCGTGCATTCGTCGTCGCATAATGGCGGCCGCCTCCGATCGGGAGAGGAGCGGCCCGTTTCGCCCGTTCCGAGTTCGAGAGTAGATCGAGGCCGTCAACGTCCTCGGGGCCTCCAGTCGTTCGCTTTACCGGACGGAATTGCGTGTCGTTCTCCCGCTGGCGCCAGCTATCCTGAGGGAAACTTCGGAGGGAACCAGCTACTAGACGGCTTGATTGGTCTTTCGCCCCTACACCCGGTTCCGACGATCGATTTGCACGTCAGAGGCGCTTCGGACTTCCACCAGTTTCCTCTGGCTTCGTCCCGACCGGGCGTGGATCGCCATCTTTCGTGGATTTGGTAGACGGAAACTGAAAGAAGCCGGTTGTATATATATATATATATATATATATATATATATATATATGTGTGTGTGTGTGTATGTATATGTTTGTTTGTCTGTGTTTGTCCCTCTAGCATTGCTTCACAACAGATGCTGGTGTGTTTAAGTCCCAGGGTCTAGTTGTTCGACTAAAGGCGGTGCTCCAGCATGGCCGCAGTCAAATGATTGAAACAAGTAAAAGAGTAAAAAAAAGAGTATATACTTATATATACATATATACGGGTGCGGGCGTATCGGTGTTTCCTCCAGCACCGTTTCACCATCGGTGTTGTTATGTTTACATCCCCGTAACTTAGTGGCCCTGCGTAAGAAAATGATACAGTAAATACCAGGCTTACAACGAAAATAGACCTTGAGGGAGTTTAGTTCCCTTAAAAACTGGTCCAGGCGGCAGTCTAATGAATGAAACAGACAACAAAAAAATCTGTCTGCCTATGTATATATGTATATATGTATATATGTATATATGTATGTATGTATGTATGTATGTATGTATGTATGTATGTATGTATGTATGTATGTAATCATCTATCTATCAATACATATATATATATAAACACACACATGCATGAATGCATGCATCCATGCATACATAAATATATATATTCATACATTCATACATACGAAGATACACACACATACATGTGCGTGTATATATGTATATATGCAAGTATTCATCTATCTATTAATACACACACACACACATATACATATATACATGCATACATACATTTATACATTCATACATATAAAGATACACTCACACAAACATATGCTTGCACGTATGTACGTTTGTACATATGTATGTATGTATGTAAGTATATATGTATGTAAGTATATATGTGTGTGTGTATATATGTAAGTGTGAATGTGTCTATAGATATTTACATGCTTACATTCATATACACATGCATAAAAACTTGTATGTATGAAAGTATGTATGTATATATGTGTGTGTGTATGTATGTGTGTGTATGTATGAACGTATATATGTGTGTGTGTATATATGTGTGGGTGGGTGGGAATTGATAGGTTTTGATTTTCATATTCACATAAAACTTTTCTAATCAGATTAACGCTTCTTGTGAAGAATCCAAACCGAACATTAGACTTCATTAGATTAAGTCTTGCGATTACTGTGTATGTGTGCTTGTGTGTGTGTGTGTGTGTGTGTGTGTGTGTGTGTGTGTGTGTGTGTGTGAGTGTGTGAGTATGTGTGTGTGTGAGTATGTGTGTGTGTGTGTATGTGTGTGTGTGTGTATGTGTGTGTGCGTCTGTGTATTTGTTGGTTGAACGAAATATTCTCACTCTTTTACTCTTTACTCTTTTACTTGTTTCAGTCATTTGACAGCGGCCATGCTAGAGCACCGCTTTTACTCGAGCATATCGACCCCGGGACTTATTCCTTGTAAGCCCTGTACTTATTCTATCGATCTCTTATTGCCGAACGGCTAAGTGACGGGGACGTAAACACACCAGCATCGGTTGTCAAGCGATGGTGGGGGGGACAAACATTGACACACAAACATATACCCACACATACATATATATATATACATATATACATATATTCGACAGGCTTCTTTCAGTTACCGTCTACCAACTCCACTCAAAAGTGATTGGTCGGCCCGAGGCTACAGCAGAAGACACATGCCCAAGATGCCGAGCAGTGAGACAGAACCCGGAACCATGTGGTTGGTAAGCAAGCTACTTACCACACAGCCACTCCTGAATATTAAAACAGCTTCCCAAGAATAACAAAGAAAATTAAATAACAACATTAGTAAATAAATATATCATAATATATCCAGAAACAGGAATCATTTCACTTTACACGTGTCTCTCATTCATCAAAATATTTTGCTAATTATTGTGTGACAATATCAAACCATCTCTTTCCAATAATTAAACCTGTCAGACAAGTTCACACCCGCTTTTACAGTTCCACCAATCGCATTGGTTCATAAATTTACGATAAGATCTATGCCAGAGCTGGGTTGTTGCGCGCTCAATAAATACGTGGAATTCAGTTACAGGTCTTCAGCTTAAACCTCGCATCTCGATCTTTTGTTGAAGCCACACGAAGTATCACGTACGACCGACAACTTTCACCAGAATGGATTTCGCACAACAGTTCAGGAATATTTCGCAGCGTTATTCCATTTCTTCTCTCATAACTTTTGGGGTTCTTCTCGTTCTGACGATCGTCAATCTTCATCAAGATTCAAGAATAGGAAAAATGGAAGAGAAATCGAAAACGGTAAGTCATGGATTTTGTATTAATATATTTATGTCTTTATGTATTTATATATGCATGTATGTATGTATGCATTTACGTATGTATGTATTAATATGTGGATGTATGTACGTACCGATGGATGGATGGATGGATGTAAGGATGTATGCATGAACCATGTACATATGTTCCTATACAGCACACACACACGTACGATCCATCACACACGTATACACATAAAATAACACAGGCGCACACACCTAAACATACATACATACATACATATATATATATATATATATATATATATATATATATATAGTACGTTTAAATATTTGTTGTGCAAGATTTTTTACGTGAAGTCGTGTGTTGAAACAGATATTGTTATATTTCGGAATGGTCATATTGACATATTTGGTGTTATTTTGCTTCAGTGTTATTTATTTTTTACATTAATCTTAATCTTATTTCGGCCAGAGTTCTTTCGTCACACTCCTGTGACCGCATCAGTGGTCCTTTGATTTCTTCTTTCTTATTTGTGTCTCTCCTTACTAACCGTAAGCCTTTTTGTATTTCTATTGTATGTCTTCATTTGCGCATGCTTATATCTCTATGTGCGTCTATGTTTATATAGTGTGTGTATGTGGGGGGATGCCTGTAATATTTCTATCTTCTGTTTATATACGTTCATGTAATTGGTATTTTGTTTCTGTTGTTGTTGTTTTTGTTTATTCTTATTTTGTTCATATGTTTACATCTACTTATTATTATCATTACATATGCTTGTATGTATGTATGTATGTATAACAACAATACTAGTAATAACAATAATAAATCGAATTGAAAAAAAAATATATATATACATATATATACACACACATATATATACATATATATATATATATACATTTATATATATATATATATAGTTATTTATTTCTATTTGTTTATTTATCTGTGTATTTATTATGTTTTCTGGATCCTCTATCGTCACATGTTGTGGTGTGTTAGTGCTCCATTCTAGTTTTCTATTCAGGCTACGTTTATTTTCTATTATGTGTGTAGCTTCTGTAATTTGTCTAATTGTTGCATCTGTTCTATGTGTGGACAATATTTTAATTTGTATGTTATTGATTGATCCCCCGTGTTTCTGTTCGGCGTGTTGGTACAGAATCGATGAGCTTTTACCTTCCTTGAGTTGTCTCCAATGTCCATTTACCCGCTCTCCTATGCTTCTTGCCGTTTCCCCTACGTATGTCGTCTTGTTACTGCATCGTCCCTCTATACATCTTATACTATAGACTACATTCCTGGCTTTACAGTTTGTTTGTGGGCTAAATCTACATACAGTACAGTACTTATCCGTACTGGGGGTTCTACTAAAAGGATAGGTTCTACCAATTATAGATTTGATAGGGTTGCCTGGCTTTTCAACAACGTTAATTCTTAGCTTCAGTTTGTCTAGGGTCCTTCTAAAGCGGTACGCCAGTTCACCTCCAGGGGTGGTGTCAACGAACATGACACTCTGGTATTTATGGTTATCATACCATAAGTTGGCCTTCCCTATTTTCTTTTTTGTCCTTTCTATAGTGTTCCATGACTTGTTCCTATAGAGTGGGCAAATACCATTCCTATCATTACATAATATATTATCAAATTTCTTCATGGCTCCTTTGTATACTCTGATCCTTTCTTTATGGATGTAACCTGAGAACTGCATGCGGTGAATGAAATATCGTATGTGTTTCTTTAACTCTGTAGGCTCGCACATGCGTGACACATTTCTCATTATTCTGACGAGGTCTGCCATCAAAATATTGAATTTGGCATTGTCCGCAATGGCTGAGTTCCGGTGGATCAAGTATTTTGAGGCCATAGGTTTGGCATAGTATGAATGAAGGATTTGGGTTTTATTATTCACAATTTCTAGCCAGAGTTCAGTGTCTAGCACTGGTAGTCTATGGTTGGGGTGTTTAGTGGGGTAGTCTATTGTAACCTTAATACTCTGGAGGATGGAGTTATCTATTTGCTGGATACTCTCCATAGTATTAGTTTCTATTTCTCTTTCAAGAGTACTCTCTTGTGGGGGTGCCTTTACCACTATGTTGATATCATCAACATAGCGAGAGTACATGTTTACGAGTATGGAGTTCTGTGTTAGGCGTTCTTTAAGCCTTCTGTCCCACCATACCATGGAAAGGTTAGCCACATCACCAGCGATACTAACGCCGATAGCTGCCCCCTCGTCCTAGGCATATATTTTATTATTAAACTTAAACGTGTGGCCTTTTAGGGTAACTCTTATACTAGCTCCTAGTGCATGTGCGATCATTTTCTTTACCTGATGGACATTTGCGGGGCTCCGTATGGCTCTGGTCCATCCGCGCCACCTTTCTATATGTGTCTTCCTAGCCATAGACGTAATTGTGGGCGGTCTACCTCTTAAACATCTACTGGGGCAGAAACTACTAAGATTATGCTTATCTAAGTATTCATTATTACATGTCAGTCTAAGTAGGAGGCCCAGTTCTTCTGTGTTGACATTACGGAACTCCACCTGGCTCTCGTTGATCATCTCCACGCACTTCTCCACCGCAAAATCTACGTCGATCGATGGGTATAGGGATACCACATCCATGCTACCCACCATACATCCTGTCAGGTCACAAGTGTTGTTACAGTCATTGATCCTGCTGAGGAGATCTTATGTGCTGTCACAAACATCAATTTTATATTTACCTGGTAACTTCGAATTATCAATCGCTGATAACCCAGCCTCGGCCTGTTTCATAATTTCAATCCCACGACTTCTGTCTGACAATGTTCCAGCGTATACTCGTCCCAAGCTCTTGACGGGCTCTTCCTTGACTGTTGGAATGCTTTCTTCAGATATTCGAAACTTAAATTCTTTCTGCACTCCCTTAACAAATGTCAGACTACGCGACTTTTTTGCTCTAAATCGCATCCTTGACCACCTTACAAGTTCGTCTAATCTCAAGAGGGCATTCTGCATGATTTGTTTATCTGTAGCTAGAAGTGTCACGTCATCCATGAAGGCTTTCTTAGGCGATTGTACATGGGCGATTTGTTCCGAAAAATCTACACCTTCCAAAATCAACTCCATGACTAAGATAAACCACGTGACAGATATCGTACAGCCAGCAGCAATGCCAACTTCCAATCGGTGCCAATTTGTTGTAAAATTTCCAGTCGTAAACCTCATTTCGAAACTGTCATAGTACATCCTCATTATTTTGATCACTTTGTCAGGAATGTGGAAGTGGTCCATGGCTGTTATTAGTAATTTGTGTAAATATGCCACTGTTCTCCTCGACAGAATTCCCATAAAGATCTTGCCTTGTAGGTATCCTTGATATGAGCATCCAATTCTTCTTTAGTGCACGATAAAGTGCCACTCTTCGGTTCAGTGAATAGCTTCTTAGTAAACCCGTACGGGTCCTTCAGAAACTGCCCCCGAGTCCTTTTACTTTCTTTTCGACGCTCATATCGGCGGATATGTCGTTGCACATAACGACATTTCCTCTTCAAATCGTTATACAGCAGCGCAAGGCCAGGTTTCTCATCTAGTGCAGCACATCTCCATCGCTTTCTTAAGTCGGACTTTTCCTTCCTCAACTGCTGCATTTTTCTGATCCTCTGCTTGGTCCACACTTTCCTTTCTCTAGCCGGATATTCTCTTTTATTCCAAATAAATCTTTTCCTATATCGTATATTGAGCTTGATAATTTGCCCAGTTTCTCCACTGTAGAGCCTGTCATTTTATAAAGAGCCCGACAAACCTTGTTTTCAAACTCTTTATATTTCACTTTCTCATTAGCAGCAGGCCACAAAACCCTCGGTTTCCTCTGAGTATTATCCGATGCACCAGTTTCATGACTTGTAGTTTCATCACGCGAAGAGGTCTCTGCTGTAGCATTTATCGATCCGCTGTGGTTTGAGTCCGGGGATGATTTGCCACGTGTTTTACGATCTGACGATCCACACTGCTCTGTCCTCTTCTCACAAGTCTTTCCCTGATGTATCTTCAAGCCTCTCACAGTTGCAAAGGTTCTACAGCACAGCTTGCATCCAAAGTTGTTTGCATTTCGTTCGCTGTTCGAATGAATAACCGCACTCATTTCCAAGGTCATTTCCGTGCTGACTCGGTTTGATTGATTCTCAATTCTCCCCTCTCGGTCGATCGTGGGGCTGTCATATCCATTCATATCTGTTACAATATATTACAAAGGCGAGGATCGTAAGTCCGCAGCCTCCACCAGTCTTTCCTGGTGTCGATAGTCTTTCCTATTGTCCGCTCGTCTTTCCGAGCAGTCCTCTTGTCTTTCCAAGATGCCTAACCGTCTTTCCGGTTTGTCAGTGGTTCCCTACCACAAGGTCTTAGATGTCTTGCAAACAACTTGCACATGCAAGTGCTACCAGTTAAAAGCTCCGTATACCGGAAGCTAGCAAGTGTATGGGGTCATCAGGAGAGATTGCGCGCCGTTTCGGGGCCTACCTCTCGACGGCATCAATGCGCACCGGCCCGCCTCACTGATATGAGGCCCCGCTTGCTAGATCAGCTGGTTATGAAGAACTCAATATACTTCTAGCCATCGCTCATCGTCTCTTTTTAACCAAATCCAGTGGCTAGCCTTCTCCACTGTAGATTGGATATCAGTCATGATGGTATTGACTTTACGATGAGTTAGGCCTAGCGATAACAACAGTCGTCTCACGCTGTGTCCAACAAACCCTCTACATCCAATTTCTTTATTAGCCACATGGGCCCAAACATAGAGGGGGACAATACAGCCTGATTGGGGTCAGACACTCAATGATTATATGACTTTTAAAATTTTACAAAATATAATGAAATCGAATGAAATCGAATGAGATACAAAAGGACGAAATACACACGTGAGATGAAGCAGAGAGATGGCTTACGCTCCGACCCCACGAGCCCCATTCTCCTACTGAAACATTTGTATGCAGACTTATGACATGTTCATGAGGAATCTTTCATTCCCAGCACCCTCGCAACATGCAACCATCTTTCTTTGAACATTTTCTTTGACAGGCATCTTCTTTCCAGCCTCACCTTCCTTTTAAGGAGGAAGATAAAATATCTCACCAACCCGAGACCGGAGATGAGGTTGCCTGTCGCCAAACCTTTCATTCGCGACTTCCATACCACCTCTTTCGCTATTGCTACTACTGCGAGAAAACATTGCTTATCTTCTTTCGTGAGGAAATCCGGCGGGTCAATTTTTACAATTGACTCAGACGACAGCTGTACTCTTCCCGAACCTGACAGCAGATGTTCTGCATAAACCCACACTTCAGACACTCCCGAACACTGAACAATAGCGTGCAGGCCAGTTTCCCTATCCCGTCCGCATCTTGGACAGTCGGCAGTGGTGGTTCGACCGTGTCCTGCGAGCTTATCCCGAACGGGTAAGGCTCCTCGGTAACATTGCCAGGCCAGGGATTTTTGGAAATTATCCAAACACCCCGGCCCAAACGTCCTTCGGAACAGACTGTCTAACTGGTTATCTCCGAGACTTAGGGTTTCCTCTAGGGTATCGTCGTTCCCAGCCTCTACCAACCTGCTATAGAAAAATGTGGTGGTACCAAAACCGCTAGCATTACCCGAGCGATGGAACTGTAGGAGTGCTTTACGGCACTCCGTAAACCATGTACCCAACCTCGTTCTACGAAGGAACCAGCTTTCTTGTCCACTAAAACTTGTGAACCTGGGAAACATCCGTTTCGCGTGCGGAGACCACACCTGTTAACCATTCAGGAGTAGCCAGAGATACCTCAACCTCAGCGCATGTTTGCACATCAACAGCCAAGGCATCCCCAGTCCTCCATTCAACGGCTTTTGGCAGCAGAGAACGCCTCACTAGAGGAGTGGTGCCCTTCCACAAAAAGCGGAAGATCTGCTTCTCAACCACGAACCGGGACAGGGCACGACGGTTAGGCGGTAAATGATGACCGATGCGATACACTCCACCTCCGCCCTCCCTTTCAAGGATAGCCACCGCCAAGACCAGGTCTTGACTATGCAGGTCACCTTGCTCAATACCTCTGCCCAGTTCTTTTCTACCTGGAGGTCTGGTCCAAACCATACCCCTAACAGCTTAACCGGGCCCTCCGTCCAACGTCCCACGACGCTATCCAAAGGCATCGACTTTCCCTCCAGGTGCCGAGTTGCAAGCCGACTGACTTTTCCCGGTTAATCTTTGCTCCTGCCACCGTCTCGTAAACCTTAATTGTTTCACTTACCCTCTGTAGGTGTTCCATCTTGGTTACAAGAATGGTGATGTCATCCGCATATGCTGAAACCGACTCTCCAACAGCCGGCCCCTCGGGATGCCGCTCAACTTTCGCAGTAACGGCTCTAGGCCATCACATACAAAAGTGGCGAAAGCGGACATCCTTGGCGAACCGAGCGCTTCATAGAGAACGGCCTAGAAAGAAATCCGTTCACCCGAACGATCGAATCGATGTTGTCGTATAATTGGATTATCCACCTAAAGAAGCCAAGACCCAGCCCGAACTGTGCTAGCACGGACACCAGGTATCGTTAGTCAACCCTACCGAATGCTTTTGACTGGTCTAAATGGACCAAAATCACTACCAGAATCACTACCAAACCCTTCTAAGGTATAGCGTATAAGATGGAGATTGTCCTGAATGCTTCTGCCGGGGACGGCACAGGTTTTTGCCTTGCCGATCAGAGTATTCGCGACCCGCCCCAATCTTTTTGCTAGTACCTTGGCCAAAATCTTCACCTCTGCGTTTAACAGAGTGATGGGCCTAAAGTTGTCTATCTTATCTCCCTTGTTTGGGTCCTTCCTGACCACAGTCACCACTCCCCTGCGTACAGATCTGGGAATCGACCCATTCTACTGCCAGTATCGTAAACCCCGGCCAGAATTTTCCCATACAAGTCTGGCATACTTTTGTACATTTCATAAGGCAAACCACCAAGTCCCGGCGCCCTACCAGCTTTACAGTTCGTTATAGCCTCTCTCACCTCCTGAGGTGTTATCGGACCCTCACAGCACTCAGCATCCTGCCCCGAGAGACGCGGCAGCCCGGCAAGGAAGTCCGAAAGGTCCAACCTACCATCCGATCCATTGCCCCTCCCGAAAAGCTGTGCAAAGTGCTCCTGAAAAGCCTGACACATCTCATCGGGTTCGTTCACAATCTCGCCTTGTAGGTTCTCCACAGATCGAATTGTGGAATCATTTCCACGTTGGGTTTCCATCACCCGAGCCCATCCAGCGGCATTGATCCCCTCACTCCCCATTGCACGAAGTCTAGCCCTGATAATGCATCCCATGTGTTTGGCCTCGAGGTGCTGGTTTAATTCCAGTCTCTTAGCCTTCGCCTCAGCAGCACTACCAGTCAACCCTGCTTCCTCTAATTCCTTAACCAGTTCTAGTTCCCTCTTACGCTCTCTTGCCACTAAACCTATGCTATATCTAACAGACTCAAATTTAATGGCTCTTTTGAGGGCGTACCACCATTTATTATTAATGATGGTACCAGTTAAAGCCCTCTGTATCAGTAACTTAATCCGGCTTCTGTACTCTTCGTTCGCCAAATGGGACTTATTGAGTTTCTAGTAACCGGATCCTCTACTCTGTAACTTATCTAGGTTCAGCTTACAAGTGACCAATTTATGATCACTGTAGCTGACCAAGTGGAACTGTGGACACTTAGCTATGGATCTATCTGTTTCTCTAATTAGAATCATCCTATCTATATAGGACTTAAAAGACCCGTCACCACTTAACCATGTCCACATTGGGGTGTTCGGGAATTCAAGTCTGTATGGATCTACTAGCTGAAAGCGACTTAGTAGATCCCGGAGACCGGCATTAGGTATTCTATTTTGGTTCGAGCCACCATTATCCACGCGCGCATCTTGAATAACATTAAAGTCCCCTAACAAAACTAATGGGTACTACGTACCAAGAAACTTCTCTAGGTCTCGGAAATACTCAGACTGACCATTGTAGGGGGCGTAAATTGCCACCAGTCTGATTTTCTTACCGCAACTTAAAGTCAGGTCGAAGACGACCAGCCTACCCTCTGGGTCACAAAAAATTAACTTCTTCTCTGAAACCCGGTTTCTTTTTAGTAGGACCAACACCCCCACACCCACCCGCCGGTGGACTGGAGAAATAAATTTCTCGTATCCGTCCAGGAGTGGGAGCAGTCCTCTTGATCCCTTTAACCGGGTTTCAGTAGCAACAATGACATCCTAATTATGTGACATGACGTCGTTTAAGAAGCGACCTTGCTTCCATCCCGCCGTCAGGCCACGCACATTTAAACATCCAACGTGAACTGCCATAAGTCTTACCTCAATTTCTTATGTCTTCGCTAAAAGGCGGAGGTGGGTCCGCCTCTTTTTCTTTTTCTCGGGCTCGTGGAGTCGTTTTAATTAAGCCAACATCACTCCGATGTCATTTGCTAGAACGTTGTAAGACGTTCTGTCTACGTGGTAGACTTCGAAACCGTCTTTAACGTTTTTGCATCCAGTTCTTTTTAGTTTTTTAATTTGTATTTGGCTCATTAATCTCGAGTTTGAGGTTCGAACCGCCATATATAGAACTTCTTTTTCTCGTATTTCTTTTGTTTTTGATTTTTTGGCTTTTTCATGCCTTCTTTGAGTTTGCATTTTTGCCAATGATTTAACATTTCTCTTTAATTTCCTTTTGCTACCAGCTCTCTTCCATTCCGTCTCTTCTTTATTTCCGCTCTCATTTTCTTCTTCTGTGCTTTCTTCTTCTGTTTTTCCATTCTCTGTAGTTTCATCTTCCGAGTCTTCTTCAATGTTGTTCTCTTTTTCTTTTTCTTCACCACTCAGGCATTCGGACCTAACATGGCTCTTCTATCCACATTTAAAACATCTGGGTTTTCTACCTTCCACCATGACTACTAACTTCGTACCCATTGTATCTATGACCTCTGGAATTTTTTCTAGGGTCATAGGCTCTGCTTGGATCAGCATTTTTATTGTTTGGCCAAGCCAGACTTTGTCTTCTGTTACTTCCGCAGAAAGCAGTGTGATTTCTTCCTCTAGGTCATACAGTACTGCCGCTACTAGCCATTCGGCGTCCGCCTCCGGTGGTACACAGCTTATCTTTATTCGGGAGGTTCTCCTCCCCATATAAAATGGCAACAGTACTACCTCATCCGTTCGAAGAGGCTCCACAGAATACTTTTGCGCCTGTTCCACTGTTGACATCCTCACTTCAACAGCTGCATATCTTTTTCCTCTGGCCAAATATGTGATGTTATTCCAAATTGGCCTTAAATATTTTTCTACACTTCTGTCATTGACATAGTTAATTTTTTTCTGTTCAACATTATATGTTTTGAAAATTACAGTCCTTTCGAGTGCATCTTTAATGATGCTATGAGGAGGGACCACCTTTATTTCGGTCCCTTCTTTTGTTAACAGCTCTCGGTTTGCCTTCAAATTGGTTGTATCAATTTTCCTTGAGTTTCCTCCGGCGGCAGCCGCAAAGCTCCTTATTGGCTCTTCTAATATCCTTCTGCTCACTACAGAATCCTTACTGGTACTTGGCACTGGAGATACACTCTCCCTACGCGCGACAGTACCTTCCATTGTGTAAAAACACTAATAAATAAAGTAAAACGTTTCCCCGCAAGGGGGAATTAAAACAAATTTTGCTTCAAAACAAGCAATAAATAGTCCCTTTTTTCAAATTATAATAATCGAATTTAACTGTAACAGACATAAAATTTTAACATTGTACACTGCATAATAAGCGACATTATTAAGAAACATGCGTCTCCATCCGACTTCGATAGGAAAATGTTCCACTTTCCAGCCTGCGTCTTCACATTCCTCAAGGTTTTCATAACGGTTCAATTTTCGAGCCCGAGCGGCGTCCATATTATCTTCATGAGGAACTGTTAGCTCGACTATATTTACAACTTTTTTCACACCACATCAAAATATCTGTGTTTTTCGATACTGGGATGGGAAAGAAAACCTGGCACCCTGGTAAATCTGCAGTTACCTCTCAATAGCCGTTCCACTTTTCATTTCTCTCAGGATGTTTCTTGATCTTTTTCTTGAAACGGATCCGCTGACCTGGTCGCACGATGGTAATGAAATCTCTTGATGGTACTTTTAACGGTTTTTCCTCAGTGTTGTTGAGGTGAATTTGGTTCTTTATAGCATTGAAGATAACCTTAAGGACCAAGTTGTGCCTCCATGTGTACCTGTTCAATGCTAATGAACAGTTGGAAAGAATACGTGTTAGTGTACCGACCTTTCTACATTTGCAGATGTCAATCTCTAAGACGTTCCATCTTTGAAACAGGTGATATGGGAAAGTGCAACATTGACAACAAAACATTTGTAGAGTAAATGCAGGGCTAATTCGACTAAGCAACATGCTATGCGTCCGTTTGGAGTGTTTCAGGCCCTAACCTGTCATGCAAAATTGGGTGGGGTTTGTGTGATTTTTGAACGCACCGAAAAGCTGTCAGTGGATATACTCTCCTTTGCAGCAGTGTGCGCTGTGTCTAACACGACCCATCATCGGAAATTTTGGCACCTCACGTCGGTTTGTTGTCCTACATCACTCATAGAGTAAATTTGGATGAACTGTGGTTGTTCATTCGCGGGTACCAGAGAAATCCAATGAGGGGATAGACTTGCCCTTGAACTTTGACGTCGGCGTAAATTCATGTTTATCTATCTTCTTAGATTCACCAAACGATGTCATTTGAAATGCAGAGTTGTATTGTCTGATATTGTTCAGAAAATCCTTTAACTGGATTGAAGCGCCTTCTAGAAGATTCCTAAGGTGTTGAGATGTAGTGTTGGCAATGATACCTGTCCGAATATGTTGTCATCTATTGCATTGTTTTAAGTTCTAAACGATAATAAATACCTGAAGTTCTATTTATATGATGCTATTTCTATTTTTTCACAGAACCGTTTCATCTCCAAGAAATCTCTCGACGATAAACCTGATGACACACCAAGTAAGAACTAATTTTATAGCTAAAGTCATTACCCGTGTCTCCTTAAGTCATGGTTTATAATTTCACACAACTTTGAATTAGTTCCACATTACTATCCACATGTCCACAATAGTATATACTAAGACACTTGCCTGAATTTATTTCGAAATATATTCTACTTTACAATAATTTCCTAAATAAAATGTTACTCTAATATACAATGCCATTTATTGTGTATATGAGTATATATGCAGTGCTACGTCGATAATTGTACCAAGCAGCATGTCGTCTACTAATAACAGTCGACCGATCACGTAGAGATGAATTAGGATACCTCTACCACAATGGCTGAGCATATTCAACCAGATCACAAAAAAGAATGTGAGAAGGGGCACTAACAATGCACACTTCAACTAAGTGAAACCTTCACGTTGAAAACTTTCGACTTTACATAAATACAATAATTTAACATCCATATAAGTACTTTATGGCAACCAGTATTTGCCCATTAAACTCACCTTCCTGGTAAACCATCCACAACATTCCCCAGGGCATGTGATCGTGTGCCTTTTCGTGGTTTACAGCGTCTAAACCTTGGAACTGGAAGATCTGTCTTTGAATGACTATCTGGTCAGGTGTACCGCGTGTCGGACGGTAATATTGGGCGCGACGTTTTCCCTACATATCTTTTCCTGACATCATATGTAGACTTTTCTATAATTAGAATACACTCTTTGATCTTTTTTTGAAAAAATTGTGATTGTCACCCCGTATTACCATTGCCTTGGTGTTTTTTCCAGAGGTCCCATCCACCTAGCATACATGGGTCACTCAGAGAATACCATCTGTATTTAAGGTTTCTAAAATATCAAGCCGAACGTGCTTTTCACTTGCAGTTTTATCACTTTTAAGTGAATTTAGCTCAAATAAGCGTTCAACCGAAGAAGAACCTGACGGAAATAATACAATCACGAATCCATTTCGATGTCCAAATTCATTCCGGATGGTCACTCTCAATTTGGATGCAAAAGTCTCCACATTTTCGCTTCTGATCCCAGCATCCACTGCGGCTTCCAACTGTATTCTGTAGGTCGCACTGGACTTACCAATTTCCAGTGTTCGACAGATTGTAGGAATGTTCAGGTTTTCAGACATTTAGGTAGTGACGAGTTGACAACTCGTTCAGCAAAGAGTGAAAGAGGACCGAAATCTATCACAAACCTCTGTCACCAAGTATTTCTATACCAGGCACCCTTATAAATATCCCTGTCTTAAAATAATATCTATACCATAGAGAGGAGAGTGTGTATCCTGCACTGAAGGCTGCTATGACCTCTCCATTAAGTTCACTGACGACATTCCTTCCAATCAATCCTTCTCACGGTTATCAGTGCCAAGGTGTGCACTGAAGTTTCCTTGCAGGACAAATGACTTTGCCCCAAATATATCTAAAGCTGAGGTGAATTTGCTTAAGAAGGATTTGTATTTGACCCCGTTGTTTGCTGCATATACTTACAGCAGCCACAGTGGTCCTTCATATTCAGCCTTAGCTTCAAGAGGTGAACACTCACACCTAGTAGGTTTCACTCAATAATACAATCCGAAAGCTGGAGATTGAGAGTATCCTAATCCCACCTGTGCAGACATTGCTGGCACCACAGTTGCGTAGTGGAGTTTCAAGCCTATATCCAGGTGTACGCTATCGGAGAAAGGAAATTTTGTAGAGGAGACACCGATTATATCTTACAGGCAGATTATATCTAACAATTTTGACGTTTTAATTCTCAATTATTAAAGGTTCCCTTCTTGATCTGCTTTGTTGTCCTGAGACCGTCAATATTGTGCTCCCATCAAAAACGGTAAGTCATGGATTTTGTGTTAACATATGTATGTCTGTATGCATGTATTTATTTAGGTATGTATGTGTGCTTGTGTGTGAATATGTGTGTATGTATTATGTATGTGTGCGCAGTTAGGGCGCAGTTTAAGCTATCTTTTCGTGTAAGAAGGTTTATGTTCCTATAACAGGTGTTAATTTTGTAACACTTTAAAATGCAAGATAAGAAAGTTCATTTTCGGCACTTGATGCTTTGGGAACCAGACAAAAATTGCTGCAGCTCGGCTGGCATGTGTTACTCCATCCCTCCATATTCGCCAGATATTGCACCTTCGGATTTCCACTTATTCAGGCCTCTTGCAGAATAGTTTAATGGTAAAAATTTTAATTGCCTTGAATGACGTAAAAGATACCTCGATGAATTCTTTGCCATGAAACCACCTCAATTCTGGAAAGAGGGTATTTTCAAGTTAATGGAAAGATGGAGAAGCATAGTTTTACAAAATGGTTCATATTTGGTTGTTTAAAATGCAATGGCAAGTATTTATTGGCCCTTTATATTCCTTTAAAAATCGGCACGAGCTTTCCATGCAACCCAATATAAATACATATATATATATATATATGTATAAACATATACATATATATATATATATATATATATATATATATATATATATATATATATAATCACACACACACACACACATATATATATATATATAAATTTTTATACACTTACATATATACATCTACATATACACACTATATTTAAGGAGTGAATAACCAGTTATATAGCACCCGTGTACAAAATATCTAATCCTCATCCCTTTCGTATGCAGTCAATTTATAACCTACTATATATGTTCCCTAACATTTTTCTTACAAACTTTTGTGATATTCCATTGAACGCCAAAAGATATGTTGACCTTCGAGCTTCAATCCGGAATATTATTCACCAGTGCTAGAAATACCCGACTCTTCAGTGATCATGATGGATAACTATACTAAACAATATCAAGGCAATAGAGCTTTGCATAAATTCAAACTACTTTTAAATATTGCATCCTATTGCCTTGACAGATTCTCCTAAGGACGCAGTGGAATAGTCCTACAGCGGATTAGGACGCCGTACATGAAAGGTTGGCGTCGGGCTTCTCTTGTGCGTCAGCAGAATGCGCAAGTCTACGTTTCTAGTCGTCTTCAAACTACCAGCGATTTTAGATAGCAAAATTAGTCTACTCTTGACAATGAACAGGGATATTAGCTGTTTATGTAATGTGTATGCTTTGCCATATACAAGCATGAAATAATGAAATACCAGATTCACAGAAAGGCATGCAGTTGCAGCAAATCTCCAAGACGTAACACGATATAATAGATTTGGTGGAATGGACAATGTCGACGTCACCCACATCTTCATAAAATGCTGTCCGAAAATGTTGTCATGTATTGCATTCTTTTCAGTTCTAAACGATAATAAATACTCTCTATTTTTCCACAGAACCGTGTCATCTCCAAGAAATCTCTCGACGATAAACCTGATGACACCCCAAGTAAGAACTAATTTTATATTGTATAAGACAATAACTTTGAAGAAATGTTCAGGAATGAGATTAATATTATAAAGTATCCAGCTTCCAGTTCTACAGTGTTTAGCTAAAGTTATTCACCCGTGTCTCCTTAACGATTTATAATTTCACCAAAGTTGAATTGAATCTACATCACTATCCATATTTCTTCAGTAATATATACTAAGACACTAGTCTAAATTTCTTTTAAAATACATTTTACTTTACAATAATTTCCTTTATAAAATTTACTCTTTTATACTATGACATTAATTGTGTGTATATGAGTGTGTGTGTGTGTGAGTGCAGCGCTTCGTCGATAAGTGTACCAACCATTGTTCGTCTGAGAATCGAATGCCCGACCTAGCGCATCAATGCGTTTATATCTAGAAGTTAGCAATCTTTCAGTCTTGTGCTTCCAATCACTCGTGAATAGATTCCCGAAGTAACGATGTTACACTTTCCTGCAGAGTGTGTGTTAGTCATCCCTGCCTTGGAGCACTCGGCAGCCAACCCATTGAATGCGTGTCGAAAGTGAACATTACATGAGTCAGATAGCAGCATGTCGTCTGCAAATAGCGGTCAACGACCCCTACAGACGAAATCAGATACTGCTCGCACAATGGCTGAGCCATGCTCACCAGATCATAAGTAATGTGAGAAGCACTAACAATGGACTCTTCTAGTGAAGTCTAAACTCCATGTTGAAAACATTCGGCTTTTGCACAAATTCAAACATTTGGGCATCCGTACAAGTATTTTACAGGAATAATAATTTGCTCAATAATCTCGCCTTCCTGGTAAAACCATCCGCAACATGCCCCACGGCACGTGGTCTACAGCGTATTCCCCTTGGAAATATTTCAACGTTTTCTCGAAGATCTGCTTTGAACTAATATCTGGTCGGGTGTACTGCGTCCAGGACAGTAGTCTTAGACGCGACCATTTACCTACGTATCTTTTCTAGACATGTAGTGTAGACTTTGTCTTGAAAAAATCTGTGATTATTACCCCGGATTGACATTGCCCTCGTGTCTTCCCTGATGCCCCATTCCACCTAGCATACATGGGTCACTCAGAAATACCCTGAGTATTTAAGGGTTTAAAATTATCAAGACGAACGTATTTCTCTCCAGCAGCTTTATCACTTTTCAGTGACTTTAGTTCGAAACAATATATACAATCATTAATCGATTTCGATGCAAAGTTTATTCATGTGGGTCTCTCTCAATTTGGATGCAATATTATCCACAATTTTGTTTCTTATTCCATCATCCACTACTGCTTTCAACTTTATTCTGCAGGTCGCACTGGACTTACCAATTTACTAGGTTCTCCCAAATGTAGGCATCTTCCGGTTTCAGACATCTTGGTAGTGATCAGTTGACAACTCTCTCCACTCCTTTTACCCGAACGTCCAGCACAGAATCAAAGATGACTGAGACGACAACATCTATCAAGAATTTCTGTCACTAAGCATTTCTTTCCAAGTACCCTTATAAACAATCCTGTCTTAAAACGATAACTATATCATAGAGAGTCCGTTTCCTGCCAGAAGACTAGTATGGCCACCCCATTAAGGTGTGTGACGCCATTCCACCCAATCAATACTTCTTGCGGTTATCAGCGCCAAAGTGTGCACGGAAGTCTCCTTGTAAGACAAATGACTTTACCCCAAAATATATCTAAAGCTGCTGCAGTGAATTTGTTAAGGAAGCATTTGTATTTGGCCTCGCTATTGGTGCATTTACTACCAGCAGCTACACCACTCCTTCATTCTGCTTGAGCTTGAGGAGGTATCCCTTAATACCTAGTGGGATTCACTTCATAATCCAATCCGAAAGCTAGGGATTGTGAGCATCTCACTTCCGCCTGTGCTGACATAGTTGGTGGCACACCTGCACGGTGGAGTTTCCAACCTACTTCCAAGTGTATGCCTCCGAAGTAACGAAGCTTTCTTGAGGAGACACCGATATAGCTCTTTGTCTCGACCGGGTTTGACAGTCTAATTCTCAATTATAAATGGTTGATCCCTACTGGACCGGCTTCGGGGTCCTGGAACACGCATATTTTGTACTCCTTCCCATTCATCCTAGATTAAGATGAGTGGAGACTGCAATATATTTCCCGAATGGACTCCTCCACTCAAGATCCGTACGCTAATATTATCCCTCTCGATGGATGACGCGGTATGGCTATTCCTTCGAGCCCTTTCCATATTGTAGCTATGATGGCCTGATTCGCGCCAAACACCAAGCTGATATTTGTAATTGACCAATCAGGTGCCAAGAATTGACAATATGGCCTACATATCTATAAAGAAGAACTTTATCATCATTATGGTCACAAATATATATATATACTCACATCCAAGTTCAACTACAATCCAAACATCCGTTCTTAAGGGAGCCAAATACACATTCTGATATTCTGAGATTAATCTCTCAATTCGTTGACATCAACGTCAACAACAGGCTCAATAGACAATGACTAATTTTCTTCCTTTAAAATTTATTCTTAGCGAATCCTTTACTTCTTTCATTCTTTTTCGATTTCATCATTCACTCATTCTTTTTCTCTTAAATTTTAAATTTCTCTCCTCTCTATCAATTCCTTCCAAGCCAACAACTTCCTTTGTATAGGATTCAAGAATTCTTTCTTTTAAACTAAATTGTTTCATTTTAATTTCACAGAACCTGGTCCCGGATCATTGTATACACGGTGGGGCAGAACAAGTTGTTCTCCTTATTCAAGCCTTGTATATGACGGTTAGTACAAACTAAACTATACTTCTGTCCACTCCTTCTCTCATTATCTTTCTCTTTTCTCTTTTCATACCTCTCATTTTCTCATTGTATCGCTCTTCTCTCTCTCCCCCCTCTCTCACGCACACGCACTCACACGCAACACAGCAATCATCTCTGATATATCACATTTGAAACGATATATAGAGTCTGCACAAGACTGCTTATTCCTTTGTAGGTATTTGGTCAAATCAGAATTTTATAGGTTGTCTAGCGTTGACCAGATGAAAAGGATGTTGTCTAACCACAGAATATAGACATCTGTACTTAAATTATAGATAGGGACTAGACTGGGGTCCAGTATAGCGATCAAGAACTCCTGGCTGACTGGTATGGAGTGTAGATATCAAATACCAAGCCTGCTAATTGGTAATAAATTGTACTGGCTACGGATGGTGTTTTGTACGAGTATGACCACGGGTGAAGAATGGCAGCTTGACTAACATTAACTAAATTGACTATTGATTGTTGTTATAGACTAAATTGAACAAGGTCTAATTAGAATTGATGACAGTGACTGTAAATGGTTAATGATATGAACGCAGAATGTACAATGTGGACTGGACAAACCACACACTGTAATTAATGGACAAAGCTAACTAAGGGCTGTATTTATTAAGAATCATATGGAGGACTAAGTACCACTGAGAGAACCCAAGTGAGTACATATTGCACTTCTATTCTTCTCCGCCTTACCGAAATCGTCCTATCCCTAAACCTTTCTATTTCCATGCGCCACCTCCCCTCATTAATTGTCCAGTGTATCTTTGTAAGGTAACGCCGGCACATCCAATTTAAAGATACTGCTTCCCACATCTTCTCCAACCAACCTCGCATCCTTTGTGAATCTGCTCCCTATAAACCCTACACATGTCCTTTAACGGTTGCCGACATCGCTGTCCATTCTTCTTAAACACTACGCCATCAATGAGCTTCAAAATTCATGCGCCACGTCGCCTCATTAATTGTCCAGTGTATCTTGGTAAGGTAACGCCGACACTTCCAATCCAAAGCTACTGCTTCCCACATCTTCTCTAACCAACCTCGCATCCATTGTGAATCTGCTCTCTATAAACCCTACACATATCCTTTATTGGTCGCCTTTCCGCTGTCCATTCTTCTTAAGCACTACGCCATCAATGAGCTTCAAAATTCACCCCACCTCAGTTCGTGCTTTGCATGAAATAAAATCTGTGTGATCATAATATTATAGTATGTGGTAGGCCCGTCTCGTGATAGGCTTGACTCGTCCGAGACAACCGATGGATATAGCCAGCCACGCCCTTATGGTCGGCTAAACAGTATTTCATCCCCTCTTACCCACCTTCTCTGCATCTCGCCGTCTCTCGTATTGTTCTACTCAAACCACATGCAATTCACATCACCAACAATTTTCCCGTTCGAACGTGAACGACATCTTTTCCATTTCGGGAAATCACGACCACATGCGTTACAAAATCTCTTTCCTTTCTCCGTTTATTGACATCTACACACGAACATCTACCCCATGCAATACACATCACAACCACAAATACTTACCCGTACAACACACACACATACACACACACATGAAGAGAAGAGAAACGCACAGCTGCAAACTCATGCGCACTCCCATCCAGCAACACACAGCTTACACTTACATAAACACTAACATATACACCACAATTCGTTCACACGTGACTAAACATGACTCCTTTTAAGGGTCAAACTGTAATGAATGTTTCCGTTATTTCATATATAATTTTGCTTAATATCTTTTTTACTTGATTTATTCTTACCAATTCAAGGTTTGGCTGGTGGACAATTTCATGAAAACACAGGTGGCGGAAGTAATCTATTGTGTCTACCCAACGATCCCATTTGGGCCAATTATACTGCAAAAGTTGAAAATGGTGGTCGGATTTATGGCAGTGAATATCAAATACAGTATTACGACACCAATGCCATCTTTTCTTTTGCTAACGCTAAATCACTTAATAATCACAACCCTCCGTGCGCTGTCTGTTTGACACGACAACCTGCTGTTGTTATGATGTTACCAGCCGGGAATGAGTGTTACACTGGTTGGACAGCTGAGTATTCAGGATATTTGATGGCCGAACATCATAATCATAAGGGCAGATATAAATATGTGTGCGTGGACTACACCAGAAGCTGATACAGCAGGTTACAGAGACGAAGATGGAGCTTCTTTATATTTCGTTCAGGCTTCTTGTGGTTCATTGCCATGTCCACCGTATGTCGAAGGTCAAGAATTAACCTGCGTTGTGTGCAGTAAATATTGAATAGAAATTAAATTCGGTTCCATATGAAAATATGTCTGTGAATTACATGAAATAACATAAAATTTTAATTGTGTTACCTAATATTTTCCTTAAAGTATGTCTATCGTTACAATAAAACTGTTGTACTAGTTTACAGAAGATATTGAAAGCTATACAAAATATGCGACGTAGAATGCCAGAAATATCCTCAAAAATAAGAAAAATCTAAATCTGTCGGAATGATTTTGAAAACATTTTGTAAGATTTCAGTTTACCAAACTCAATGTTGAAAGAAAATGCTATTTCGTTTAACAGTATTTTCTCTTCTGTCTCATGATTCAACAAAACCCCAAATAAAGTACCACCATAGAATTATATCAGCTTTTCGTGCACAGCCTTATAAAATATAATGCTTGGCGCTACTATCTCAGACATCTTGGTTTTCAAATTACAACTCGGATTCTGACAAGGAGCCATGAACCGCTACATTACTTAGCACAGAACTTAACTGATTCTTTCAACAACAACCAGATACTTCCACACAATCCATTCTATTTGCCGTTATTAATCAGGAAGCTTTCCGTTCCATTCCTACCTACCCCATATCTTATAAAACTTATTTATCGTCTACTTTACAAATATCACAAAATCTTTATTCTAAGATTTCTGAGAGTGTGGAATTTACAAGATGAATCCTTCAAAAGGCAGTATAAATGAGTATTGGTGCTGCCAATCCTAAATCTAATCACAACCCCCACCCCCCCACCTCTCCACAAAATAAGACACAAATAAACTCGATACACTGAACACTCACCTCATACACTAAATGAATGGTTCGGCTAACAGCATCACGTTGCAATAAACATCAAAGAATCATTAGTGTTAACCATCCCGCTGTAATTATTCTGATGGCAAATCCGCATTCGCTTCTCTTGATTACGAATATTCTCCTGAGTGTAAATTCTAAACAAACTCTGAGAATATGGACGCTGGTAAATCTTGAATTTTTCAGTTGTTAGTGATGCAGCATAATTTGATAGTTAAAACGACCGCCATGTGTTTAAGCTGTACAGAGCATGCGCAGCTGCATATGCAACACGCGACTACAAAAGGAAAATGATGGGGCTATGCTGAAATCTGATATGGCTGTGAGATTTTAGCTTATCTCAAATTAATCTTAATTCGACGGCGAAATTGAGATTATATTATATATATATATTTATATATATAATATTTAACCTTTTAAACAAGCCTTCTGTAGTTTTTTCACTTTTTACTATTTTCTATATATATATATATATATATATGCTCTTTTTTGTTTACTTGTTTCAGTCATTTGACTGCGGCCATGCTGGAGCACTGCCTTTAGTCGAGCAAATCGACCCCAGGAATTATTCCTTGAAAGCCTAGTACTTATTCTATCGGTGTCTTTTGCCGGACCGCTATTACGGGGACGTAAACACACCAGCGATGTTGGGGAGACAAACACAGACACACATATATATACATACGACGGGCTTCTCTCAGTTTCCGTCTACAAATCCGCTCACAAGTCTTTGGTCGGCTCGAGGCTATAGTAGAAGATACTTACTCATGGTGCCACGCAGTGTGACTGAATCCAGTACCATGTGGTTGGTAGGCAGGCTACTTACCACACACACTCCACTCCTGCGCTTATAGAGAAAAATAGGTTGCTCTAAAATAGAGAGCAATGCCCATGTGCGTTAGAAAGAACGATTGATCTCTCCTTTTTTGCAACAGTATTTCATCCCCTCTTACCCACCAGTTCTCCGCATATCGCCGTCTCTCGTATTGTTCTACTCAAACCACATGCAATTCCCATCACCAACAATTTTCCCGTTCAAACGTGAACGACATCTTTTCCATTTCGGGAAATCACGACCACATGCGCTACAAAATCCCTTTCCTTTCTCCGTTTGTTTACATCCACACACACACATCTACCCCATTCAAACATACGTAATAATACACATCACAACCACGATTACCTAATCGTGCACACACACACACACACACACACACACGCGCACATACACAAACACACAGACACACACAAACACACGCAAATACACACACATACACACACAAACAAACACACACACACATATATGTAGAGAAGACAAACACACACGTGCGAAAACATGCGCACTCTCATTCAGCAACACACAGCTTACACTCATATAAACACTACACATACACCACAATTCGTTGACACGTGACTAAACATGACTTCTTTTAAGGTCAAACTGTTATGAATGTTTCCGTTATTTCATATATAACTAGCAGTATCGCCCGGCGTTGCTCGGGTTTGTAAGGGAAATAACTATAAAGCATTTTTAGAGAGTTATAGCCAAAAATAGCCAAAAAATGGAAAAAAATTATGGTAAATTTTGTTTGAGAGTTAAAAGGTGGAGTTGCGCACCCTAGACAGTCTGTGGTTTGTTTCTGATTCTCGACCCCATATCGAATTTATCCATTTTTTCAGAACTGGGGGAACTTTTCAAAATTTTCGCTGTGTTAGTTTTGAATTATGACATTGGGCTATGTGTGTGTAAAGTTTCATCAGAATCGGTTGAAAGCCGTGGTCAGGATGAGGGTACAAGCAAACAGACACACAGAAACACGCACAGACAAACTGCCGTTTATATATAGAGAGATTTGCTTAATATCTTTTTTATTTGATTATATCTTTTTTATTTGATTTATTCTTACCAATTGTAGGTGTGGCTGGTGGACAATGGTTCGACCACTCAGGTGGCGGAAGTAATCTCTTGTGTTTACCTAACGACCCCATTTGGGCCAATTATACAACAAAACATGAAGATGGAGGTTGGATTTATGGCACTGAATATCAACTGGAATTCTACTCAAATAAACTCTTTTCTTTTGCTAACGCTGAATCAATTCACCAACACAACGTTCCGTGTGCTGTCTGTTTGACACGACAACCTGCTGTTGTTATGATGTTACCAGCCAGGACAAAGTGTTACCCTGGTTGGACGATTGAGTATTCAGGATATTTGATGTCCAGTAATCATAAAGAAAAAGGCCGGCTAGAAATGAGTGTGTGGATCATGCACCAGAGGCGGATCCAGCAGGTGCGAAAAAACGAAAATGGAGCCGTATTATATTTTGTACAGGCTTCTTGTGGTTCATTGCCATGTCCACCGTATGTCCAAGGTCAAGAATTAACCTGCGTTGTGTGCAGTAAATATTGAATAGAAATTAAATTCGGTTCCATATGAAAATATGTCTGTGAATTACAAGAAATTATATGAATTTTTAACTAATATTTTCTTTCAAGTATGTCTATCGTTAAAAGAAACTGGTATATCAGAAGATATTTGAAAACCATACAAAAGAGGCGACGTAGAAAGCCAGAACTATCCTGAGAAAAAAATCTAAATCTGTCGGAACAATTCTAGAAAACATTTTGTAAGATTTCAATTTATCAAATTAATGTTAAAATAAAATGCTATTTCGGTAACAGTATTTGTCATCTGTCTCCTTATTCAGAAAACCCTAAATATAGTACCAGCATAGAAATATATCAGCTTGTTTTTCACAGCCTTAGACAATCTAATACGTGACGCTACTATCATACATCTTGCTTTTGAAATTACACCTCTGATTCTGAAAAGGACCATGAACCACCACATTATTTAGCACAGAAAACACATGATCGCTTTAACAACAAACAACCAATTACTTCTACACAAACCATTTTATTTGCCTTTATTAATCAGGGAAGCTTTCCGTTCCATTCTTACCTCATAACTTATAACCTAAATCTAAATCAAAACCTTCCCACCTCTCCACAAATTATGACAAAATGAAACTCTATGCACAGAACACTCACATCATACACTAAACGCTGATATACAGAATAAGAAAGGAAATCAACCAGAAAAATTGCCTCATTTCAGCAGCAGAGAACATCAAATAAGACGATTTCATTCACTCATCTACGTAAACATACCAGAACCGAAGAAAGGATGGATCCTAGAAGCTGAATACATTTCATGCGAAACGAATACAACACCCATAAAGTGAGAGTAAAGAGAGCAAATATAGTCAGGGCAAGCACGGATGCTGTGTGTAAGAAGGCTGAGATGTTGTGACCGTCACGTTATATCCAATAGGATTCATGACAGTATGTTGGAGTGTGTCGAATATTTGTTAGATAAACGAAGGGTTCGGTTTACAGCATCAAGCTGCAATAAAGATTAAAGATTATTAATGTTTACTATCCCACTATTATTAGTCTGATGGGTAAATCTGCATTCGCTTCTGTAGATTACAAATATTTTCCTGGTTGTAAATCGTAAACAATTGCAGAGAATACGGACGCTGGTAGATCTTCAAATTCATCTTTTGATTCAGCGGCATAATTAGACAGTTAAAACGACCGCCAAGTGTTTAAGCTGTACAGAGCATGCGCAGCTGCATATGCAACCCGCCATTACAATAGGAAAAATTATGGGACTTTGTTGAAATCTGACATGGCTGTAAGATTTATATTGTAGCTTATTTCAAATTAACCTTATTTCGAGGGCCAAACAGAGAGTGTTACACACACACACACACACACACACACACACACACACACACACACACACACACACACACACGCACGCACACACACACACACACACACACACACACACACACACACACACATATATATATTAAATTAGGTCAAACTATATCTGAGAGGTCTAATATGCTTCATCTAAGAAAATTTAATCATAACTATGGAATTCCGTCGTACATATGCTGTCCATACGGAAGGTGCACTTGCGAATTGAGTTTCGAATGGGAGACACTGTACCTGTATGTTTGCTATGATTTATAAAACAAGAAGAACATATTCAAAGCTAGTGATAATGACTAGCTAAAAATATGTATGAATGTCATTATTCGGTTTTAATAGAATATTTCTGGCCAACAGAAAGAGAGACGGCTTCTAACTTAGTTCCAAGTATCTTTCATTGGAATTTCAACAACATGACAGGATATTTTTGTATGTATGTATGCATGTATGTATGTATGTATGTATGTATGTATGTATGTATGTATGTATGTATGTATGTATGTATGTATGCACGTATGTGTGCATGTATGTATGTATGTATGTAAGTAAGTATGTATGCATTATGTATTCATGTATGCATGCATGAATGTATGCATGTATGTTTTGTTTGTATGTATGTATGTATGTATGTATGTATGCACGTATGTATGCATGTATGTATGTATGTATATATGTATGTATGCATTATGTATTCATGTATGCATGCATGAATGTATGCATGTATGTTTGTTTGTATGTATGTATAAATGTATGTATGTATGTATGTATGCATGTATGTATGTATATATGTATGTATGCATGTATGCATGTATGTATGTATGTATGTATGTAAGTAAGTATGTATGTATGTATGCATGTATGTATGTATGTATGCATCTATGTATGCATGTATGCATGCATGAATGTATGCATGTATGTATGTATGCATGTAGGTATGTATGTATGCATGTATGTATGTTTGTATGTATGTATGTATGTATGTATGTATGCATGTATGAATGTATATATGTATGTATGCATGTATGCATGTATGTATGCATGTATGTATGTATGTATGTATGTAAGTAAGTATGTATGTATGTATGCATGTATGTATGTATGTATGCATGTATGTATGCATGTATGCATGTATGTATGTATGCATGTAGGTATGTATGTATGCATGTATGTATATATGTATGTATGTATATATGTATGTATGTATGCATGTATGTATGTCAGGTCACTTTCGAGTGCTACTGGTAACATGTAACCCAGTACAACCTGTTGCATTGTCGGGTCGTCGCGACTAAACCGGCAACCCCACCAAGCTTGCTTGGTGAGGAGGGTGTTTATTGGACATCCTGCCGGATGAAAAATAAAACCGTCAAAGACCGGAGGAACTCTTGAGTGTCAACGGCCATCCAATAACTGTCTTAAGGCTGTATCATGCGCGGGGACATAGAAATAATCGGACTGAATCCGATCGCGCGGTCAAACAATTGGGAGCGAAGGACTCCTAGCCTTTGTCAGGATATCATTCTAGGAGAGGGTAACTCAGGTAACTGGGATAACTCCGACATAAAACCTGCGGCTCAGTGGTTACCGATGATGTTAACTTTTACTTCTTTTCGGATTATGGCTGGTGTTGCTTAGTGACTGGATTGACTCAGTGCACAGCCTTTTCTCGCTTTAAAAAAAACTTCATGCACAGGCATTGCAAGATAACAACATTGATTAAGCTCAGTGCAATGGCCCTACTCGATAACGAGGGGGCAGCCACCAAGTATGTATGGATGGATGGATGTAAGTATGTGTGTATATATGTATGTATGTATGTATGTATGTGTATATGTGTCTATCGATATATACATGATTACATTCATACATACATGCATGCATACGTGTAACATACATAAATGTACGTATACATATATGCATGCATGTATGTATGAAAGTATGTATGTATGTATGTATGTATGTATGTGTGCATGTATGTATCTATGTATGTATGTATGTGTGTGTGTATATATGTATGGGTGGGTGGGAATTGGTAGGTTTTGATTTTGATATTCACATAAACTTTTCTAATCAGATTAACGCTTGTTGTGAAGAATCCAATCCGAACAGCGGACTTCATTAGCTTAAGTCTTGTGATTACTGTGTGGGTTGAACGAAATACTTCCCACTCTGAATATTAAAACAGTGTGTGAGTGTGTGTGTGTTTGTCAGTGTGTGCGTGTGTGTGTGTGTGTCAGAGTGTGTGTGAGTGTGTGTGTGTGTAAGTGTGTGTGGTGTGAGTGTATGTCAGTATATGTGTGTGTGTGTGTGTGTTTGTCAGTGTGTGCTGGTGTGTGTGTGTGTGTGTGTGTGTGTGTGTGTGTGTGAGTGTGTGTGCGTGTGTGCAAGTGTGTGTGTGTGAGTGTGTGTCAGTATATGTTGTGTGTGTGTTTGCCAGTGTGTGCGTGTGGGGTGTCAGTGTGTGTGTGTGTGTGTGTGTGTGTGTGTGTCTTTGTGTCTGTGTGTATTTGTTGGTTGAACGAAATACTTCCCACAATGAATATTAAAAATTTTCCCAAGAATAACAAATAAATTAAATAACAACATAGTAAATAAAAATATTATAATATATACAGAAACAGGAATCATTTCACTTTACACGTGTCTCTCATTCATCAAAATATTTTGCTAATTATTGTGTGACAATATCAAACCATCTCTTTCCAATAATTAAACCTGTCAGACAAGTTCATACCCGCATTTACAGTTCCACCAATCGCATTGGTTCATAAATTTACGATAAGATCTCTGCCAGAGCTGGGTTGTTGTGCGCTCAATAAATACGTGGAATTCAGTTACAGGTCTTCAGCTTCAACCTCGCATCTCGATCTTTTGTTGAAGCCACACGAAGTATCACGTACGACCGACAACTGTCACCAGAATGGATTTCAAACAACTGTCCAGGAATATTTCGCAGCGTTATTTTATTCATTTCTTCTCTCATAGCTTTTGGGGTTCTTCTCGTTCTGACGATCGTGATTCTTCATCAAGATTCAAGAATAGGAAAAATGGAAGAGAAATCGAAAACGGTAAGTCATGGATTTTGTGTTAATATATGTATGTCTTTATGTATTATATATGCATGTATGTATGTATGCATTTACGTATGTATGTATTAATATGTGGATGTATGTACGTACCGATGGATGGATGGATGTAAGGATGTATGCATGAATCACTTACATATGTTGCTATGGAGCACACACACACACACATAAGATCACACACGTAATCACACACGAACACACAGGCGTACACACCTAAACATACATATATATATACATATACATATATTTGTATATATAATATACATGTATATGTATATATATATACATATTTATGAATATATTAGTGCGTGAACATATATAGATATATGTATACAAACAAATATATGCGTGTGTGTATCTATCACTGTATCTCTCTGTCTATCTCTCTCTCTCTATTTATCTATGTATATATATGTATGTGTGTGAGTGTGTGTGTGTGTTTGTCTGTATATAAATATATTCTTTTAAACCGTTTCAGTCATTTGACTGCGGCCATGCTAGAACACTGCGTTTAGTAGGACAAATCGACTTCAGGAATTATTCTTTGTAAGCCTTTTGCTCATTATATCGTTATCTCTAGCCGAACCGCTATGTAACGGGGACGTAAATACACCGACATCAGTTGAGAATCGATAGTGGTGCGACAATAACAGACACACAATAAAACATAGATACATACACACTATGTGTGCTATACACACACAAACCACACACATAGATCTATATATATATTATATATATATACATATCACATATACATACACACATATATAGTTACGTAGGTATGTACATACATATCTATCTATCAATCTATTTATCTACTATCTATCTATCTATCTATCTATCTATCTATCTATCTATCTATCTATCTATCTATCTATCTATCTATCTATCTCTCTCTCTCTCTCTCTCTATATATATATATATAATATATATATTATATATATATATATATATATATGTATATTGAAATATATCTATAATATATCTATATCTATATATATAATATATATAATATATATATATATATATATATACATACATATACACACACCCCAAGGAAACCACAAAGAAGGGTGGAATTGTACTCCTGTCCGATCGCTCTTTCACCAGACATAATCCTGGAGAGGGAATAAGTGCGTAATGAAAAAAATCTAATGGTGGTGTTCTAGCATGGCCATGCCCTGTCGCTGCAACGTTTAGCCCTATTAATATTAGTGTTAAGTATTATATCTAGATGTACACTTCCGCACACGCACAGAAACAAACATATACAACACACACACACGCACACATAGGAATACGTACATATTTACACACATTTATCTATTTCTCTCCATCAGGAACGGAAGTGAGCGAGTTTTTTTTAATCTTTTCTTTCAACTGAAAATAAAACGTGCGAGTGCCAATGTAGATCGGTGAATTTCGTAATGTTTGACTGTAATTCACGTTGGTTTTTATATATGACAATATGTAAGAACGAATGTAAATACATACACACAGACACACGGACAAACACACTCACAAATAAACACAAACACAACACATACGCACGCACACAGACACACGTGCTCAATTGTACACGAACAATCACACTATACAGTGTATGTCCACTCACATATATGTGTGCGTTTGTGTGTGTGTATGCGTATAAGTAGATACGTCTATTTGTGATATTTATGGTGTGTATGCCCAAGTATACGTGTATAGCTATATATTGATATGTATTTATATATAAATATATATATATATATAATACATATATGGGCGTAATGTGCGTACGTTTGCTTGTGTGCTTGTGTGCGCTTAAGTACGTGTATGTGCGTGTGTGTCTGTGCCCATATGTATATAAGTGTGTGCGTATCTGTATGAGTATTGTGGGCGTCTGTGCTGGTGTGTGTGTATGTACGTGTGTATGTGTGTGTATGTGTGTGTGCGTATGATACATATATCTCCGTGATCACCGTTACAGATATGTTGCTACATATCGCTGGTCACAATGCGCTTCGCATTGATTTAGCCTTCAAACGACGCCACCCCGCTGGCTAAGCGAGCAGGCCAACAGAAGAAAGGGAGAAATTTGTAGCGAAAGAGTACAGCAGAGATCACAACAACCCACTCCTGAGCCTCGTGGAGCTTTAAACACACACAACGCCCAGTCTGGGAATCGAAACCGCGATCCTACAAGCGTTGGTCCGCAGCCCTAACCACGGGGCCACTGCGCCTCCACGCAGACATTTATATAGCACACAAACACCGCACGCACATAACACCCACACAACTCCTAAACCCACACATACGCACGCATGTACAAATAGACATACACACCGATACATATACATACACACAATATATGCCTATACACACATACACATATACATACGTATACACATATAGATACAGACACACACCCACGCACGCAAAACATGCGCACGCATATGCACACACGCCCACGAATGCACACACGAAAACTCACAATCCCACGGATACACGTATATACACCCATATACGCTTACACACACACATACAAACGCACATGTACACGCACACACAACTACACGCACATACGAGATAAACGCACATACACACACACACACACACAAATGAACCCACACATACGTCCCATACACACGGCACACAATTATACATACACGCACACAATTATACATACATGTATACACACACAGACGCAAAGTTATTCGCCACACACCCAAACTCTACACACACACACACATGTATCATCATTGCACACATACACACATACAAACACACGCACACATACACTATGTAAAGCACAGTTATTCGCCCACACACCCTAACTCTACGCCTACACACACGAACACACACACATGCACACACACACGATACATATACATACACGCACACACACACATACTTGAAACTAGCGGTACCTACTATTTGACCTGTTGGTAGAGACAAAAAGAGCCTTCTTCCTTGACCTTAACACTACTAGCCCAACAACATGCAAAGTTTAAAAGCCACAACCACACACACTTATACACACACATGCACACACAAACTTGCCATTATTGTATACATACACACATACACACACACGAACACGCAGACCTCCGCGCACGCTCTTATCCACACTTACACACACATTCATCCTCCTCTACCTCCCTCCTGTCTTTGAAAGGACTTTTCTTCATCCATTTCCTTCCGGTCATTCAAAATGTGACCGCGGTGTACTGTTGGCGATTTTTTCCACTCTGTCTTCTCTCCTCTGGATCTTTCCTTCTCGTATGTTTCCGACGAAGAGTCTCACCCGAAACGTTAAACCCTCCTTCTTTCCTTCTTTCCTGAGCGTCCAATAATACTATATTTGTTTCCACGTCCTCGCATTGTTGTTTTTTGTGCTTTCTTGTTTGGATTAAATTTATCTATATTTATACATGTATATATATACATATATATATATATATATATATATATATATATATATATATATATATATATATGTGTGTGTGTGTGTGTAGAAATATGTGTGTGTGTGTGTTTGTGTGTGTGTACAAGCAGACATACCTGACATTGCTGGGGATTAAAATGGCAAAGTTGGTATATAATATATTCCAGTCATTTTGAAACAGGTGATATGGGAAAGTGCAACATTGACAACAAAACATTTGTAGAGTAAATGCTGGGCTAATTCGACTAAGCAACATGCTATGCGTCCGTTTGGAGTGTTTCAGGCCCTAACTTGTCATGCAAAATTCGAGGTGGGGTTTGTGTGATTTTTAACGCACCGTAAAGCTGTCAGTGTGCGCTGTGTCTAACACGACCCATCATCGGAAATTTTGACACCTCACGTCGAGTTTGTAGTCCTACATCACTCATAGAGAAAATTTGGACGAACTGTGGTTGTTCATTCGCGGGTACAAGGGAACCGATGAGGAGATAGACTTGCCATTGAACTTCGACGTCGGCGTAAATTCATGTTTATCTATCTTAGATTCACCAAACGATGTCATTTGAAATGCATATTTGTATTGTCTGATATTGTTCAGAAATCCTTCGACTGGAGTGAAGCGCCTTCTAGAAGATTCCTAAAGGGTTGAGATGGTAGTGTTGACAATGATTCCTGTCCGTATATGTTGTCATCTATTGCATTGTTTTAAGTTCTAAACGATAATAAATACCCTGAAGTTCTATTTATATGATCCTATTTCTATTTTTTCACAGAACCGTTTCATCTCCAAGAAATCTCTCGACGATAAACCTGATGACACACCAAGTAAGAACTAATTTTATAGCTAAGTCTTTTACCCGTGTCTCCTTAACCAATTTTATAATTTCACCAACTTTGAATTAGTTCCACATTACTATCCACATGTCCACAATAATATACTAAGACACTTGCGAATTTATTTTATTTAAAATATGTTCTACTTTACAATAATTTCCTAAATGAAATGTTATTCATTATACTATGGCATTTATTGTGTATATAAGAGTATATCTGCAGTGCTACGTCGAGAATTGTTTCTGCCCACACGGTGCCCCCGAGGGTGCTCTTCTTCACCGAGTGTCCGAGGCGGCCGGTACGTTCACTGTGAAAAAACTGGAGTGCTCAGAGCGATCCCACCGGCTTGCATAAGAAAAGCATGGTGTGCCCTCTTCATCTGAGAATCAAATGCCCGAGCTGGCGCTTCACTGCGTTTATATCTACAATTCAGCATTCTGTCCACTCTTGTGCTTCTAATCATTCGTGAATAGAGACCCGTAATAATGATGTTCCACTTTCCTACACATTGCATATTTGTCAATCCTACCTTGCGTTACACGGCAGCTAACCCATTCAATGCAGGTTGTTGGTGACCATCAGACAAATTAGGTAGCAGCATGTCGTCCACAAATAACAGTCGACCGATCACGTAGAGATGAATTGGGATACCTCTACCACAATGGCTGCGCATATTCAACCAGATCACAAAAAAAGAATGTGAGAAGGGGCACTAACAATGCACACTTCAACTAAGTGAAACCTTCACGTTGAAATTTTTCGACAGTTACATAAATACAATCATTTGATTATCCATATAATTATTTTTATGGCGACAAATTTTCGCCCAGTAAACTCACCTTCCTGGTAAACCATCCGCAACATGCTCCAGGGCACGTGATCGTGTGCCTTTTCATGTTTACAGCGTATTCCTACAGGAAATGCTTCACTGTTTGCTGGAAGATCTGTCTTTGAACGACTATCTGGTCGGATGTACTGCGTCCCGGACACGATAATTTCCCTACGTATCTTTTCCTGATATCTAGTGTAGACTTTTCTATAATTAGAACACACTTTTTGGTCTCCGTTTGAAAAAATTATGATTGTCTCCCCATATTTCCATTGCCTTGGTGTTTTTTCCAGAGGTCCCATCCACCTAGCATGCATGGGTCACTCAGAAATACCATCTGTATTTAAGTTTTCTAAACTATCAAGCCGACCCTGCTTTTCACCAGCAGTTTTATCACTTTTAAGTGAATTGAGCTCAAATAAGCGTTCAACGAAAAGAACCTGCCGAAATATTATACAATCACGAATCCATTTCGATGTCCAAGTTCATTCAGGAGAGTCACTCTAATTTGGATGCAAAAGTCTCCACATTTTTTGTTTCTGATCCCAGCATCCACTGCGGCTTCCAACTGTATTCTGTAGGTCGCACTAGACTTACCAATTTCCAGTGTTCGGCAGACTGTAGGGATTTTCAGGCTTTCAGACATTTAAGTAGTGACGAGTTGACAATTCACCCCTCCTTTTACCCGAACGTTCAGCAAAGAGTGAAAGATGACCGAACTCTATCAGAAACCTCTGTCACCAAGTATTTCTATACCAGGCACCCTTATAAATATCCCTGTCTTAAAAATATATCTATACCATAGAGAGGAGAGTGTGTATCCGGCACAGAAGCCTGCTATGACCTCTCCACTAAGTTCACTGACGACATTCCTTCCAATCTATCCTTTTTCACGGTTATCAGTGCCAAGGTGTGGACTGAAGTCCTTGCAGGACAAATGACTTTACCCAACAAAAATATCTAAAGCTGAGGTGAATTTACTTAGGGAGGATTTGTATTTGACCTCGCTGTTTGCTGCATATACTTACAGTACGATAAGGGCTCCAAGGCTCCAAGGAATAGCCGTACCCCGTCATCCATCGAGAGGGATCAAAGCAGTTGCCTCCGGATCATGAGGGGACGTGCCCATTCGGGAAATATATTGCAGTCTCCACCAAACTTAATCTGTGATGCATTGGAAGGGAATACAAAATATGCGTGTTCCAGGACCCCGAAGCAGTTCCAGAAGGGATCAACAGTTCATAATTAAGAATAAAGATTGTCAAACCCGGACGGTACAAAACGCTGCCTGTTATATATAATCGGTGTCTCCTCAAGAAAGCTTCGTTACTTCGGAGGCGTACACTTGGAAGTAGGTTGGAAACTCCACCGTGCAGGTGTGGTGCCAACTATGTCAGCACAGGCGGAAGTGGGATGCAGCTTTGGATATATTTGGGGTAAAGTCATTTGTCTTACAAGGAGACTTCCGTGCACACTTTGGCGCTGATAACCGCAAGAAGTATAGATTGTGTGGAATGACGTCACACACCTTAATGGGGTGGCCATACTAGTCTTCTGGCAGGAAACGAACTCTCTTCGCGCCCAAACACCAAGCTGATATTTGTAATTGACCAATCAGGTGCCAAGAATTGATAATATAGCCAACATATCTATAAAGGAGAACTTTATCATTTTTATGGTCACAAATATATATATGTACTCACATCCAAGTTCAACTACAAAACAAACATCTGTTCTTAAGGAGACAAATAAACATTCTGATATTCTGAGATTAATCTCTCAATTCGTTGACATCAACATCAACAACAGGCTCAATAGACAAATGACTAATTTTCTTCGTTAAAAATTTATTCTTAGCAATCATTTACTTCTTTCATTTATTCTTTCATTCATTTCATTCATTCACTCATTCTTTCTCTTAAATTCTAAATTTCTCTCCCCTCTATCAATTCCTTCTAAGCCAACAACTTCCTTTTGTATAGGATTCAAGAATTCTTTCTTTTATACTTAATTGTTTCATTTTAAATTTCACAGAACCTGGTCCCGGATCATTGTATACCCGGTGGGGCAGAACAACTTGTCTCCTTATTCAAACCTTGTATATGACGGTTAGTAATAACTATACTTCTGTTCACTCACTCTTTCTCTCTTTATCTTTCTCTTCTTCTCTTTTATTCCTCTCATTTTCTCTTTCTGCCGCCCCCTCTCTTCCGTTCTCACACGGACACGCAAGCAAATCATGTGATATATCACGTTTTAAAACGATACCTATAGACCCTATATAGACTGCGCAAGACTGCTTACTCCTTTGTATATATTTTGTAAATCAGAATTTTAAATGTTGTCTACTACGGACCAGGTGAAAAGGATGTTGTCTAACTACAGAATATAGATATCTCTACGTTAATTATAGATAGGGACTAGACTGGAATCCAGTTTAGCGATCAAGGACTCCTGGCTGACTTGTATGGAGTGTAGATATCAAATACCGAGGCAGCTAATTGGTGATCAAGTGTACTGGCTACGGATGGTGGTATTGTACGTGAGTGACCAGAGCTGAAAAGTGGCCACTTGACTATCATTAGCTAGAGTGTCTATTGATTGTCGTTATAGACTACATTGACAAGGCCTCTTAGAATTGATGAATGAATGTATATGGTTAATGAAATGAACGGAGAATGTACAATGTGGACTGGACAAACCACACACTGTAACTAATGGACAAAGCTAACTAAGGGCTGTATGTATTATGCAAAATATTGAGGGACCAAGTACCACTGTGTGAACCCAAGTTAGTACATATTGCACTTCTATTCTTCTCCGCCTTACCGAAATCGTCCTATCCCTCAAACCTTTCTGTTTTCATGCGCCACCTCCCCTCATTAATGTCCAGTATATCTTTGTAAAGTAACGCGGACACTTCCAATCCAAAGCTTCCCACATCTTCTCCAACCAACCTCGCATCCTTTGTGAATCTGCTCCCTATAAGCCCTACACATATCCTTATATCGGTTGCCGACATCACTGTCCATTCATCTTAAGCACTACGCCATCAATGAGCTTCAAAATTTACCCCACTTCAGTTCATGCTTTGCATGAAATAAAATCTGTGTGATCATAATATTATAGTATGTGGTAGTTCCGTCTCGTGGAAAGCCTGACTTGTCCGAGACAAACCGATGGATATAGCCAGCCACGCCCGTATGGTCGGCTAAACAGTATTTCATCCCCTCTTACCCACCAGTTCTCTGCATCTCGCCGTCTCTCGTATTGTTCTACTCAAACCACATGCAATTCCCATCACCAACAATTTTCCCGTTCAAAACGTGAAAGACATCTTTTCCATTTCGGGAAATCACGACCACATGCGTTACAAAATCCCTTTCCTTTCTCCGTTTATTGACATCCACACACAAACATCTACTCCAAGCAAAACACATCACAACAACAAATACTTACCCGTACACAACACAACCAACACACACACACACACACAAACACAAAGACACGCAAACACACACACACACACACATGAAGAGAAGAAAACGCACGACTGCGATCTCATACTCACACAGCTTACACTTACATAAACATACACTAACATAAACACTAACACAACACAATTCGTTCACACGTGACTAAACATGACTCCTTTTAAGGGTCAACTGTAATGAATGTTTCCGTTATTTCATATATAATTTGCTTAATATCTTTTTTACTTGATTTATTCTACCAATTCTAGGTGTGGCTGGTGGACAATGGTACGACGACACAGGTGGCGGAAGTAATCTCTTATGTCTACCTAACGACCCCATTTGGGCCATTATACTACAAAAGTTGAAGAAGGTGTCACATTTATGGCAGTGAATATCATACAGGATTACGACACCAATACCATCTTTTCTTTTTGCTAACGCTAAATCACTTCATGATCACAACGTTCCGTGCGCTGTCTGTTTGACACGACAACCTGCTGTTGTTATGACGTTACCCAGCCAGAACACAGTGTTACCCTGGTTGGACAGCTGAGTATTCGGGATATTTGATGTCCAGTCTTCACGCAGAAAAAGGCAGACTAGAATATGTGTGTGTGGACTATGCACCAGAAGCTGATCCAGCTGGTTCAGAACGAAAATGGAGCTGTATTATATTTCGTTCAGGCTGCTTGTGGTTCATGGCCATGTCCACCGTATGTCCATGGTCAAGAATTAACTGTGTTGTATGCAGTAAATATTGAATATAAATTAAATTCGGTTCCATATGAAAATATCTCTGTGAATTTCAATATATAACATAAAATTTCAATTTTGTTACCTAATCATTTTCTTTAAAGTATGTCTATCGTTACAATAAAATGTTGTACTAGTTTACAGAAGATATTCAAACAATACAAAAGAGGCGACGTAGAATGCCAGAAATATCCTCAAAAACAAGAAAAAAATCTAAATTTTCGTCGGAATGATTCTAGAAAACATTTTGGTAAGATTTTCAGTTATCAAACTTATCGTTGAAATAAAATGTTATTTTGTTTAACAGTATTTTGTCTTCTGTCTCATGATTCAACAAAACCCCAAATAAAGTACCACCATAGAATTATATCAGCTTTTTCATCTAATACTCGACGCTACTATCTCAGACATCTTTTTTTGAAATTACAACTCGGAATCTGACAATGACAAAGAACCACCACATTATTTAACTCAGAAACCCACATGATCGCTTCAAAAAACAACAACCATTACTTCTACACAAACCAAACCATTTTATTTGCCTTTATTAATCAGGGAAGCTTTCCGTTCCATTCTTACCTCATAACTTATAACCTAAATCTAAATCACAACCTTCCACCTCTCCACAAATTATGACAAAATGAAACTCTAAGCTCACAACATACACATCATACACTAAACGCTGATATACAAGAATGAGAAAGGAAATCAACCAGAAAAATTTCTCATTTCAGCAGCAGAGAACATCAAATACGACGATTTCTTTCACTCATCTACGTAAACATACCAGAAACCGAAGAAAGGATGGGGATCCTAGAAGCTGAATACATTTCATGCGAAACGAATACAACACCCATAAAAGTGAGAGTAAGAGAGCAAATATAGTCAGGGCAAGCACGGATGCTGTGTGTAAGAGGCTGAGATGTTGTGACCGTCACGTTATATCCAATAGGATTCATGACAGTATGTTGGAGTGTGTCGAATATTTGTTAGATAAACGAAGGGTTCGGTTAACAACATCAAGCTGCAATAAAGATAAAGATTATTAATGTTTACTATCCCACTATTATTAGTCTGATGGGTAAATCTGCATTCGCTTCTCTAGATTACAAATATTTTCTTGTTGTAAATCGTAAACATTGCAGAGAATACGGACGCTGGTAGATCTTCAAATTCATCTTTTATTCAGCGGCATAATTAGACAGTTAAAACGACCGCATGTGTTTAAGCTGTACAGAGCATGCGCAGCTAAATAAGCAACCCCCATTACAATAGGAAAAATTATGGGGCTTTGTTGAAATCTGACATGGCTGTAAGATTTATTTTGTAGCTTATTTCAAATTAATATTAATTCGAGGGCCAAACAGAGAGTGTTACACACACACACACACACACCGCACACCACACCACACACATACACACACACATATATATATATTTAATTAGGTCAAACTATATCTGAGGGGTCTACTATGCTTCATCTAAGAATATTTAATCATAACTGTAGAATTCCGTCGTACATATGCAGTCATACGGAAGGTGCACTTGCGAATTGAGTTTCAAATGGGAGACACTGTACCTGTATGTTTTGCTATGATTTATAAAACAAGAAGAAAAATATTCAAAGCTAGTGACAATGACTAGCTAAAAATATGTATGAATGTCATTCTTCGGTTTTAATAGAATATTTCTGCCAACAGAAAGAGAAGACGGCTTCTAACTTAGTTCCAGTATCTTCATTGGAATTTCAACAACATGAACGGATTTTTTGTATGTATGTATGTATGCATGTATGCATGTAGTATGTATGTAAATGTAGTATGTATGTATGTAATGTATGTATGTCATGTATGTATGTATGTATGTATGTTGTATGTTGTATGTATGCATGTATGCATGTATGTATGTATGTGTATGTATGTATGTATGTATGTATGTATGCATGTATGTATGTATGCATGTATGCTGTATGTATGTATGTATGTATGCTGTATGTATATATGTATGTATGCATGTATGCATGTATGTATGCAAGTATTTATGTATGTATGTATGTATGTAAGTAAGTATGTTTTATGTATGCATGTATGTATGTATGTAGGTATGTATGTATCATGTATGTATGCATGTATGCATGCATGAATTATGCATGTATGTATGTATGCATGTATGAGTATGTATGCATGTATGTAAGTTTGTATGTATGTATGTATGTATGCATGTATGTATGTATGTATGTAATGTCAGGTCACTTTCGAGTGCTACTGGTAACATGTAACCCAGTACAACTGTTGCATTGTCGGGTCGTCGGCGACTAAACCGGCAACGCAACCAAGCTTGCTTGGTGAAGAGGGTGTTTATTGGACATCCTGCCGGATGAAAAACAAAACCCGTCAAAGAGCGGAGGAATTCTTTGAGAGTCAACGGCCCATCCAATATATGTCTTAAGGCTGTATCATCGCGGGGGACTAGAAATAATCGGACTGAATACCCGATCATGCGGTTAAACCCACAGGGAGTGAAGGACTCCTAGCCTTTGTTAGGGCAACCTTCTAGGAGAGGGTAACTCAGGTAACTGGGATAACTCCGACATAAACCTGCGGCTCATTGTTTCCAATGATGTTGACTTATTCTTCTTTTCGGTTAGGCTGCTGTTGTTAGTGACTGGATTGACTCAGTGCACATCCTTTCCTCCTCGCTTTAAAAATCTTCATGCACAGGCTTGCACAATAACAACATTGATTAAGCACGCGAGCAATGGTCATGCTCGATAATGAGGGGGCAGCCACCAAGTATGAATGTATGTATGTATGTATATATGGATGTGAGTATGTATGTATATATGTATGTATGTATGTGGTATATAGGTCTATCGATATATAGATGCTTACATTCATATCTACATGCGTGCATACATGTGCATAACATACATATAAGTATACATATATGCATGCATGTATGATAGTATGTATGAAAGTATTGTATGTATTTGTGTGTGTATTGTGTATGTTTGTATGTATGTATGTGTGTATGTATGTACATATGTGTGTATTATGTATGTGTATATGTATGTATGGGGGTATGTATGTATGTATGTATATATGTAAGCATGTGGGTATGTATGTGTTTATGTAAGTATGTGTGTATGTAAGAGTCTTGTATGTATATATGTATGTATGGGGGTATGTGTATGTAGGTATATATGTAAGTATGTGTGTATGTATGTGTGTATGTATGTATGTATGTTTTGTGTATGTGTGTATGTATGTGTGTATGTATGTATAATGTGTGTGTAATGTATGTATATATGTATGGGGGTATGATGTATGTATGTATGTATGTATGGGTGTATGTAATTATGTATGTATATATGTATGTTGTATGTGAGTGTATATGACTGCATGATGTATGTATGGGGGAATGTATTTATATATATATGTAAGTATGTGTGTATGTATGCATGTATGTATGTTTCTATGTATGTAGTTTGTATGTATGTATGTATGTATGTTTGTATGTATTTAGTATGTTTGTATTTATGTATGCTGTATGTATGTTATGTGTGGTATATATGGGTGTGTGTATGTATTTATGGGGGGTATATATGTATGTATGTGGTGTATGTAAGTATGTGTGTATATATGTGTTGTATGCAGTGGTATGTATATATGAATGTAATGGGGTAGTATGTATGTATATACGTATGTACGTACGTGAGTGTGTATGTTATGCATGTATGTATGTATTGGGGTATGTATGTATATGTAATATGTGTGTGTGTGTATGTATTTATGGGGGTATATATATATGTATGTGTGTATGTAAGTATGTGTGTATATTGTGTGTATTATCAGTGTATGTATATATGAATGTATGGGGGTATGTATGTATGTTGTATATACGTATGTACGTACGTGGTGTGTATGTATGCATGTATGTATGTATTGGGGTATTAATGTATGTATGTAAACATGTAAGTATCTGTGTATGTATGTGTGTATGGTTGTATGTATGTGTGGTCATGTATGTATGTAGTATGTATGTATGTATGTATGTATGTATGTGTGTGTGTGGTATGTATGTATGATGTTTGTAATGTATGTTGTGTGTATGTATGTATGTATATATGTGTGTGTGTGTATTTATGGGGGTATATATGTATGTATTGTGTATGTAAGTATGTGTGTATATATGTGTGTATGTATGAGTGTATGTATGTATATATGAATGTATGGGGGTATGTATGTAGGTATATAAGTATGTACGTACGTGAGTGTGTATGTATGCATGTGTATGTATTGGGGTATGTATTTATGTATGTATATATGTAAGTATCGTGTATGTATGTGTGTATGTATGTGTGTATGTATGTAGTATGTGAGCATGTATGTATGTATTATGTTTGTAAGTATACCTGACTACGTATGGTATGCATGTATATATATATGTATGGGTGGGTGGGATTGGTAGGTTTTGATTTGATATTCCCATAAAACTTTTCTAATCCGATTAACGCTTGTTGTGAAGAATCCAATCCGAACAGCGGACTTCAAGATTAAGTCTTGCGATTACTGTGTGGGTTGAACGAAATACTTCCCACTCTGGATATTAAAAACAGTGTGTGAGTGTATGTATGTGTGTGTGTGAGTGTGTGTGTGTTTGTCAGTGTGTGTGTTGATGAGAGGGGGCTGTCAGTGTGTGTGTGTGTGTGTTAGTGTGTGTGTGTTCTTTTGTGTATGTTGTGTCGTGGTGTGTGGGTGTGTGTGTATGCCAATGTATGTGTGT
>NC_043014.1:4240068-4252568 GCF_006345805.1 Octopus sinensis
CTATGTATGCCTGTATATATGTGTGCATGTATGTATGCATATATGTATGTATGAGTGGGTGGGAATTGGAAGGTTTTGATTTTGATATTCCCATAAAACTTTTCTAATCCGATTAACGCTTGTTGTGAAGAATCCAATCCGAACAGCGGACTTCATTAGATTAAGTCTTGCGATTACTGTGTGGGTTGAACGAAATACTTCCCACTCTGAATATTAAAACAATTTGTGTGTGTGTGTGTATGTGTGTGTGTCAGTGTATGTGTGTGTGTGGGAGTGTGTGCGTCAGTGTGTGTGTGTGTTGTGTCAGTGTATGTGTGTGTGTGAGTCATTGTGTGTGCGCGTGTGTGTCAGCGTGTGTGTGTGTGTGCGTCAGTGTGTGTGTGACAATGTGTATGTTTGTGCGTGAGTATGTGTGTGTAGATCGGTGAATTTCGTAATGTTTGACTGTAATTCACGTTGGTTTTTATATATGACAATACGTAAGAACGAATGTAAATACATACACACAGACACACGGACAAACACACGCACAAATAAACACAAACACAGAAACACATACGCACGCACACAGACACACGTGCTCAATTGTACACGAACAATCACACTATACAGTGTATGTCCACTCACATATATGTGTGCGTTTGTGTGTGTGTATGCGTATAAGTAGATTCGTATATTTGTGATATTTATGGTGTGTATGCTTAAGTATACGTGCATACGTATATATTGATATGTATTACATATATATATATATATATATATATATATATATATATATATATATATATATATATATGTCTGTGTGGAGGCGCAGTGGCCCAGTGGTTAGGGCAGCGGACTCACGGTTTCGATTCCCAGACTGGGCGTTGTGTGTGTTTCAAGCTCCATGATCACTGCTGTACTCTTTCGCTATAACTTTCTCCCTTTCTTCTGTTGGCCTGCTCGCTTAGCCAACGGGGGTGGCGTCATTTGAAGGCTAAATCAATGCTAAGCGCATCGTGAACAGCGATATGTAGCAACACCGATAGCCTGGTCTTCGACGGTCATCACAGAGATATACGTATCATCCGCACACAATACACGCACACACCCACATACTTCAAACTAGCAGTACCTACTACTTAACAGGGGGTAGAGTCAAAAGTAGCCACTCCCAATTCCTTCTTTTTAACACTACTAGCCCTACAACACGCAAAGATTAACAGCCACAACACACACACACACACGTGTCATCATTGCACACATACACACAGACACACACACGCACACGCAGACCTCCGCGCACGCTCTTATGCACACTTACACACACATTCCTCCTCCTCTACCACTCTCCTGTCTTTGAAAGAACCTTTCTTCACCCATTTCCTTCCGGTCATTCAAAATGTGACGCGCGTGTACCGTTGGCGATTTTTTTACTCTGTCTTCCCTCCTCTGGATCTTTCCTTCTCGTATGTTTCCGACGAAGAACTCCACCCGAAACGTTAAACCCTCCTTCTTTCCTTCTTTCCTGAGCGTCCAATAATACTATATTTGTTCCACGTCCTCACGTTGTTGTATTTTTGTGCTTTCTTGTTTGGATTAAATTTAACTATATAATATATATCCACAACCCCTAATAGACAGTGCAATCCAACGGGTACTTAAATTAAGTATAGAAGACCTGAGACAAACAAAACCAAAAAAGAAAGAACAATTAAAAACCCTTCCCTACATCTCTGCACACAACCCACTCAACAATGAGGCCTTCAACACCATACTACAAAGCACAGCCCTACTAAAGGGAGACCCAAAGATGAACCGGATCCTCGAAACACACACCATCATTAAAAGTAAACGGCAACCAAAATCCTTGAAAAGGATTTTAACCCAAGCTACACTGCACTCAACATCAACCACAAAACCAGCAGTTAGAAAATGTGGAAGGCCCAACTGCGGAATCTGTGGCATCTTGAAGGAAGGATCATAATTTATACTGGAACAAGGCCACCAGTTCACCATTAGAACAAACTTCACCTGCGCATCAGAAAACTTAATTTACGTAATAACATGCGCAGGCTGCAATAGGCAGTATATAGGCCATACAAAAAATAGCTTACGTAACAGGATGGCGGTGCATAAATCACAAATTAGAAACCCTGATTACCGCAAAATACCGGTCAGCGGACACATAGATAGATGTGCTGGAAATATAAATCCGAAATTTACAACTAACCCGCTCTATAAATTCAGTGACAACGCAACCTTTACACAACGCCAAAATAAAGAACTATATTTCATAAAAAAATTTAGACCAAGTTTAAACACCCTGGGCCAGGATAAGTCCTCCGAAAGATAAGTCCTCCGAAAAGGAGAGGCAAAATTCCACCAAGGCCGCTACCATAAACAGTCACTCGCACTGACGGAAATATGCCTTAGTTAAAAAAAAGGAAAAAAATTCTTTAGTACAAATCTGACCCTGCAAATCTGACATACGATACAGCTAAGGGTCAGACCCGATTCTGATTGGTCAACATGTTGATGACGTCTTGTTCTGCTAGAATGGACAGAATACAAACAGGGGGCAGAGATTGGTCACAATATTGATGACGTACTTTTCTGCTTGACTGGTCACCTAACAAAATACAGACAGGTGGCAGATCCAATGCAGCTATAAGTCGCGATGAAACGACTGGTCAAAACAGGAAACAAACAAGAGGCAGTTCTAATACAGCGATTAGTCACGATTGGTCAAAATGTTGATGACGTGGACGTCACGCTACGCTGGACTGACCACCTGACAGGCATTATAAAAACACGAACAATCTACAAAACACACCAGAATAACCCAGCGAACAACAACCACCATGGGTCACCACAATTGCTTAAGGTAAAAATGAATTCCTCGCTCTTTCGGGAACACCAATCCTCTGTATTGACTGCTTTCCACCACTTTGATCTGTTTTTTGTATTGAAAACGTATCGCCACCGTGGGCCACTGCATCGAACACTTTGAACATATAGTATGAATGAACATACTTCAAACTATATCAAAACTTTAAAATGTCTGACTCCGTTGAGTATTATAAATGAATTTCTTGTGTTTGACGGCATTAGCTGTCTTTTTTTATATATAACTCTTTTTGATAAGGTTCATTTCAGGAACTGAAACATGTTATAATGTATATATAAAAATTAAAAATTGTATAATATAGCAGCATTTTCGAACTTCTTTTTTTACGAATATATATATATATATATATATATATATATATATATATATATACATACATATATATATATATATATATATATATATATATATATATATATATATATATATATATATATATATATACATATATATATATATATATATATATATATATATATATATATATATATATATATACTCAACAATATAAGGAATGGTCATAATTGGTGATTCGACTTACTAGAAAGAGCAGCCAAACTCAAACCGCTAAATACCCTTATATTTATTAATTAATGATTTTTTGGCTATTTTTGAAATTAAATCAGCAGTTTATATTTGCTGCTGAGAAGACATCGCGATTGCGGTAGAATTTTGAAAATTTAGAGCATATGGACTGGAGGCGTCTTTACCATCGCCTCGTGGACATATACTCTTCCTAGGCTTTTCTGCTGACGAGGCACGCCAGATGTAAATATATTTAATTTAATTTAATTAATTTGTTTACGAAAGGTGGCCGAAACTATGCATAGTCCAGAGATGAAAGGGGTAAACGTTTTTATTTCCCTTTCTATTTCAGAATTACAACTAATTTGCGGTTTGAGTTTGGCTGCTCTTTCTAATGAGTCGAATGTCCTATTATGGCCATTCCTTATATTGTTGAAATATAGTATATAGTCTTTGACTATCTTTCCTTTCTCACAAACCGCTGGTAGCAGAGAATTTTTTCTAGAATTTTTTGCTACCCATATATTTATTATTATATATATATATATATATATATATATATATATATATATATAGATATATATGTACATACATATGTAGAAATATGTGTGTATATATATATATATATATATGTGTGTGTGTGTGTGTGTGTGTATACTAGCAGAGATACCCAGCATTGCTGGGGATTCAAATGGCAAAGTTGGTATATAATATATTGCAGTCATTTTGAAACAGGTGATATGGGAAAGTGCAACATTGACAACAAAACATTTGTAGAGTAAATGCTGGGCTAATTCGACTAAGCAACATGCTAAGCGTCCGTTTGGGGAGTTTCAGGCCCTAACCTGTCATGCAAAATTTGAGCTGGGGTTTGTGTGATTTTTGAAGGCACCGAAATGCTGTCAGTGGATATACTCTCCTTTGCAGCAGTGTGCGCTGTGTCTAACACGATACATCATCGGAAATTTTGACACCTCACGTCGGGTTTCTTGTCCTACATCACTCATAGAGTAAATTTGGAGGAACTGTGGTTGTTCATTCGCGGGTACCAGGGAACCAGTGAGGGGATAGATTTGCCCTTGAACTTTGACTTCGGCGTAAATTCATGTTTATCTATCTTCTTAGATTCACCAAACGATGTCAATTGAAATGCAGAGTTGTGTGGTCTGATATTGTTCAGAAAATCTTTTGACTGGACTGAAGCGCCTTCTAGAAGATCCCTAAGGAGTTGAGATGGTAGTGTTGGCAATGATACATGTCCGAATATGTTGTCATCTATTGCATTGTTTTGAGTTCTAAACGATAATAAATACCCTGAATTTCTATTTATATGATGCTATTTCTATTTTTGACAGAACCGTTTCATCTCCAAGAAATCTCTCGACGATAAACCTGATGACACACCAAGTAAGAACTGATTTTACGGCTAAAGTCTTTTACCCGTGTCTCCTTAACTAATGGTTTATGATTTCACGAACTTTGAATTAGTTCCACATTACTATCCACATGTCCACAATAGCATATACTAAGACATTTGCCTGAATTTATTTCGAAATATATTCTACTTTACAATAATTTCCTAAATAAAATGTTACTCTAATATACTATGACATTTCTTGTGTGTATATGAGTATATATGCAGTGCTACGTCGAGAAATGTTTCGGTCCGCAAGGTTCCTCCGAGTGTGCTCTTCGCCGAGTGTCCGAGGCAATCGGTACGTTCACTATGAAAAAATTGGAGTGCTCAGAGCGAGACCCGCCGGCTTGCATACGATAAGTATGGAATGCCATCTTCATCTGAGAATCAAATGCCCGAGCTGGCGCTTCACTGCGTTTATATCTACAATTCAGCATTCTGTCCACTCTTGTGCTTCCAATCATTCGTGAACATAGACCCGCAATAATGATGTTCCACTTTCCTACACAGTGCGTATTTGTCAATCCTGCCTTTGGGTACTCGGCAGCCAACCCATTCAGTGCACGTTGTTGGTTGCCATCAGACGAATTAGGTAGCAGCATGTCGTCTACAAATAACAGTCGACCGATCACGTAGAGATGAATTGGGATACCTCTACCACAATGGCTGCGCATATTCAACCAGTTCACAAAAAAGAATGTGAGAAGGGGCACTAACAATGCACACTTCAACTAAGTGAAACCTTCACGTTGAAAACTTTCGACTTTTACATAAATACAATCATTTGAACATCCATATAAGTACTTTATGGCAACCAGTATTTGCCCAGTAAACTCACCTTCCTTGTAAACCATCCACAACATACCTCAGGGAACGTGATCATGTGCCTTTTCGTGGTTTACAGCGTATTCCTCTTGGAAATGCCTCAACGTTTGCTGGAAGATCTGTCTTTGAACGATTATCTGGTCGGGTGTACTGCGTTCCGGACGGTAATCTTGGGCGCGACAACTTCCCTACTTATCGTTTCCTGAAATCTAGTGTAGACTTTTCTATAATTAGAACACACTCTCTGGTCTCTGTTTGAAAAAAATGTGATTGTCATCCCATATTACCATTACTTTGATGTTTTTTCCAGAGGTCCCATCCGCCTAGCATACATGGATCACTCAGAGAATACAATCTGTATTTAAGGTTTCTAAAATATCAAGCCGAACGTACTTTTAACCAGCAGCTTTATCACATTTAAGTGAGTTTAGCTCAAATAAGCGTTCAACCGAAGAAGAACCTGCCGAATAAAATAATACAATCACGAATCCATTTCGATGTCCAAGTTCATTCAGGAGGGTCACTCTCAATTTGGATGCAAAAGTCTCCACATTTTTGTTTCTGATCCCAGCATCCACTGCAACTTCCAACTGTATTCTGTAGGTTGCACTGGATTTACCAATTTCCAGTGTTCGGCAGACCGTAGGGATTTTTAGGTTTTTAGACATTTAGGTAGTGACGAGTTGACAACTCCACCCCTTCCTTTTACCCGAACGTTCAGCATAGAGTGAAAGAGGACCGAACCTAATCAGAAACCTCTGTCACCAAGTATTTCTATACCAGGCACCCTTATAAATATCCCTGTCTTAAAATAATATCTATATCATAGAGTGGAGAGTGTGTATCCTGCACAGAAGGCTGCTATGACCTCTCCATTAAGTTCACTGACGACATTCCTTCCAATCAATCCTTCTCACGGTTATCAGTGCCAAGGTGTGCACTGAAGTCTCCTTGCAGGACAAATGACTTTACCCCAAATATATCTAAAGCTGAGGTGAATTTTCTTAGGAAGGATTTGTATTTGACCCCGCTGTTTGCTGCATATACTTACAGCAGCCACAGTGGTCCTACATATTCAGCCTTAGCTTCAAGAGGTGATCCCTCACACCTAGTAGGTTTCACACCATAATACAATCCGAAAGCTGGGGATTGAGAGTATCCTAATCCCACCTGTGCAGAAATTGTTGGCACCACAGTTGCGTAGGAAATTCTGTAGAGGAGACACCGATTATATCTTACAGGCAGATTAAATCTAACAATTTTCACGTTTTAAATCTCAATTATTAAAGGTTGTTCCCCTCTTTATCTGCTTTGGTTTCCTGAGACCGTCAATTTGGTGCTCCCACCCCACGCACCCCAGATTAATTTGCAGGCTTCTTGCTGGTTGCACCGGTGTTGGGTGTGTTGTGCTACACATTTATCGAACGGACTCCTCTACTCGAGATCCGGATGCGATGTCTTTTAACTAAATCGACAAATGATGCGGTATGGTTGTTATTTTCATATTGTAGTTATGATGGCCTTATTTGCGCCGAGTTCCAAACTGATGTTTGTAATTGACCGATGAATATTCGCACCTGGCGAATATTTTATCATTATTCTATTGAGAATTATATATACTCATACCCAAGTTTACGTATCATACATACATCCGTTCATAGCGGAGACCGATACACATTCTGATATTCTGAGATTATTCTCTCAAATCTTTGACATCAACGTCACCAACAGGCTCAACAGACAAATGTCTTTTTTCTTTCTTTACAATTTATTCTTATTATTTACAACTTTCGTTCTGACTTTCATTCATTCACTCGTTCTTTCTTAAATTCTATATTTCTCTCTTCTCCATCAATTCCTTCCCATCCAACATCCTACTTTGTAAATGATCCCCCAATTCTTTCTTTTAAACTACATTATTTCATTTTAATTTCGCAGAACCCGGTCTCGGATCATTGTATACCCGATGGGGTAGAACAACTTGTCCTCCTTATTCAAACCTTGTATATGACGGTTAGTATACTTTATATTTCTGACCTCTCATTTTCTTTTTGTTTTTCTCTTGTTCTCTTTTTATACCTCTCATTCTCTCTTTTTGTTGCCTCCCTTTCTCTCTCACCCTCTCTGTCACGCACATGCACACACACTCACCCTTTGTCGGGTTGTCTGACATAAACATTCTCAAATCTTCCTATGATATGTCACGTTTCAAACGTCTATACCTGTAGACTATACAGACACTACACAAGACTGCTTACTCCTTTGTAAGTATTTGGTCAAATCAGAATTTTAAATGTTGTCTACTACGGACCAAGTGAAAAGGATGTTGTCTAACTACAGAATATAGATATCTCTACGATAAATTACAGATAGCGGCTGGACTGGAAACCACCATGGCGATCAAGAATTTCAGGCTGACCAGCTTTGGATTGTAGATATCAAATACCGAGGCTGCTAACTGGTGATCAAGTGTACTGGCTATGGATGGTGGTATTGTACGTGAGTGACCAGAGCTGAAATGTGGCCACGTGACTATCATTAACTAGAGTGCCCAATGATCATAGGTGTGTGTTAAATTGAATAGAGTCTATTAGAATTGATGACAGTGACTGTAAACGATTAATGAAATGAACGCACAATGTAGAATGAGGACTGGACAAGCCACATACTGTAACTGATGGAAAAAGCTAAGGACTGTATTCATTAAGTAAAATAGAGAGAGACTAAATATTAGTGAGAGAACACAACAGAGTACAGAATGCACTTCTATTCTTCTCCGCCTCACCGAAATCGTGTTATCGCTAAAACCTTGCTCTTTTCATGCACCACATCACCTCATTAATTATCCAGTATATATTTGTAAGGTAATTACGACACTTCCAATTCAAAACTGCTGCTTTCAACGGCTTCCCTAATCAACCACATAATCCCTAAAAATGCTCTGAATCTACTCTTTATAAACCCTACACATATCCTTTTTCGGTCGCCCACTCCGCCGTCCATTCATCTTAAGCACTACGCCATCACTGAACCTCACAATTTTTCCTCCCACCTCGTTTCTATGTATTGCATGAAATAAAGTCTGTGTGATCATAACGTCTATGTAAGCCTGATTCGTCCGAGTCTAAACGAGAGGTTTAGCCACTGACTCTCGTATGATCGACTAAACAACATTTCATCGACGGTTACCCACCACTTCTCTGCATCTCGTCGTCTCCCGTAATGTCCTAATCAAACCTCCTACAATTTCCACCACCCAAAATATCCCCGTTCACACGTGAACATCTTTTCTATTTCGGATAAACACGTGTGCATGCGTTAAAAAATCTTTCCTTTTCTCCATCTGGTGACATCAACCGAAAAACACCTACCCCATGCATACATAATAATCCACGTCGTAACCACAAATAGGTACCCGTATACACAAAACATATATATATATAAATGGAGTGGTATGAAACAATCGTACCGCATTATCTTTGGATATCCTTGTTGCTTATTACGATATATATATATATATATATATATATATGATGAGAAGGCAAATGCACAGCTACGATCTCGTACATACCTCAACACACTGCTTACACTCACATAAACACTAATATATACACCACAATTCGTCCACACGTTAGTAAACCTGACTTCTTTTAAATGAAAAATTGTAATGAATGTTTCCGTTAATTCATATATAATTTTGCTTAATATCTTTCTTACTTGATTTGTTCTTACCAATTGTAGGTGTGGTTGGTGGACAAAAGGATGACCAGACAGGTGGCGGAAGTAATCTCTTGTGCCTACCTAACGACCCCATTTGGGCCAATTATACGACAGAAGTTGAAAAAGGTGGTTACATTTATGGTAGTGAATATCAATTAGAATTATACCCAACAAATAAACTCTTTTCTTTTGCTAACGCTGAATCAATTCATCAGCACAACGTTCCGTGCGCTGTCTGTTTGACACGACAACCTGCTGTTGTTATGATGTTACCAGCCAGGACACAGTGTTACCCTGGTTGGACAGTTGAGTATTCGGGTTATTTAATGACAGAGCGTCATAATCATAAGGCCAAACATGAATATGTGTGTGTGGATTATGCACCAGAAGCTGATCCAGCGGGTTACAGAAACGAAGATGGAGCTCTACTGTATTTCGTTCAGGCTGCTTGTGGTTCATTGCCATGTCCACCGTATGTCAATGGTCGAGAATTAACCTGCGTTGTGTGCAGTAAATACTGAATCGAATTTACATTCGTTTCTATATGAAAATTTATGTCGGCGAATCATAAAATATAATATAATAAAGCAACATATACGTTTCTTGTAATTGTGTTTCGCAGTATTGTATCCGACTAATATATGTCGTTTAAAAAATTGCTGCTACAAGTTTTCAGAAAATATTCAAAACGAAACAACAGAGACCTCATAGAATGTGACAAATAGCTTAACAAAACGATGTAATCCTCAGGGAATGATTCTAGAATACATTGTATGAGGTTCAGTTTATCAAATTTAAAAGTTGAAATAAAATAATGATTCGTTTAAATGTGTGTTGTATTCCGTCTTAAAATGAAAACAATCCCCAAATGAAACACCTCCGTACAAATATATCACCATTTCATGATCAATCTTCAGAAAACATGATAAAAGCTTATAACGAACATCACTAAATCAAGATGGTTTAATAAAAAAAATACTCCCATACGTATTATTGTAACTACAATCGAAGCGATGGAATCTCTGCAATCCAATCGCGGATAATACCTAATAAAGGATATTTGATATCCACTGAAGAAATACCAAAAAATGTTGACTACCTAAGTACTTGTCAGGTTACTAACACATTGAAATTTTCACGAAACACTTTCGAAAAGGGTACACACGCAGCCTCTCATCGTTCCTTGAAAACGAAATGCAAATTGACAAATGAATATATGGAAACATTCAACATGGCGTTTCCAGTGAACAGTATTAGCGCTCAGTATTAGGCATAAGCAATTTTTAGGTTCGTTAAAATGTGCTAATGCCATATTTCAAACTCTAAACGCAAATTCTGTGCAAAAAGCTGCAAGAACAGCATATCAGTCCACTGCTGCTCCCTATCGGGTTCCAGTTCAGTCGTTATCAAAAGAAAATACCGAAGAGGGGAATATCTGGACAAACTTAAAACCATAGCTTTAACTTAAACATAGTCAACAACAACGAGTAAGTGACGCCATTAGAGCGCCAGGCTGGAGTCTGTCGTGAGTTACCTCCCTTCGGTATTTCTCTTTGATAAATACTTCGCTAGAGGAGTTGACTTCAACCTTGTGCCCCAACAGTAACTGCGGTCGCTCGTACGGGCCTGCATTTTCCCCGCATATTTGTGTATGTGTGTGTGTGTCAGTGTTTGTGTGTAGGTGTGTGTGTGCACCAGTGAGTGTGTGTGAGAGTGTCTGTGTGTGTGTGTGTCAGTGTGTGTGTGTCAGTGTGTGTGTGTCAGTGTGTGTCAGTGTGTGTGTGTGTGTGTTTGTCAGTGTGTGTGTATGTGTGTACGTGTGTTTGTGTGTGTATGTCAGTGTGTGTCTGTTTAGTTGTGTGTGTGTGTCAGTGTGTGTGTGTCAGTGTGTGTCTGTGTGTGTGTTTGTCAGTGTGTGTGTATGTGTGTACGTGTTTTTGTGTGTGTATGTCAGTGTGTGTCTGTTTATGTGTGTGTGTGTCAGTATCTGTGTGTGTCAGTGTATGTGTGTGTGTATCAGTTTGTGTGTGTGCGTGTGTGTGTCAGTGTGTGTGTGTGTGTGTATGTCAGTGTGTGTGTGTATGTGTGCTAGTGTGTGTGTGTATGTATGTAAGTGTGTGCGTGTGTTTGTGTGTGTGTGTCTGTGTATTTGTCGGTTGAACGAAATACTTCCCACACTGAATATTAAAACAGCTTCCCAAGAATAACAAATAAAATTAAATAACAACATTAGTAAATAAATATATCATAATATATCCAGAAACGGGAATCGTTTCACTTTACACGTGTCTCTCATTCATCAAAATATTTTGCTAATTATAGTGTGACAATATCAAACCATCTCTTTCCAATAATTAAACCTGTCAGACAAGTTCACGCCCACTTTTACAGTTCCACCAATCGCATTGGTTCATAAATTTACGGTAAGATCTATGCCAGAGCTGGGTTGTTGTGCGCTCAATAAATACGTGGAATTCAGTTACAGGGCTTCAGCTTAAACCTCGCATCTCGATCTTTTGTTGAAGCCACACGAAGTATCACGTACGACCGACAACTGTCACCAGAATGGATTTCGCACAACTGTCCAGGAATATTTCGCAGCGTTATTCCATTTCTTCTCTCATAGCTTTTGGGGTTCTTCTCGTTCTGACGATCGTGATTCTTCATCAAGATTCAAGAATAGGAAAAATGGAAGAGAAATCGAAAACGGTAAGTCATGGATTTTGTGTTAATATATGTATGTCTTTATGTATTTATATATGCATGTATGTATGTATGTATGCATTTACGTATGTATGTATTAATATGTGGATGTATGTACGTACGGATGGATGGATGGATGTAAGGATGTATGCATGAATCATTTACATGTGTTCCTATGGAGCACACACACACACATAAGATCACACACGTAATCACACACGAACACACAGGCGTACACACCTAAATATACATATATATACATATACGTAAATTTGTATATATAATATACATATATATGAATATATTAGTGCGTGAACATATATAGATATATATATACAAACAAATATATGCGTGTGTGTATCTATCACTGTATCTCTCTGTCCATCTCTCTCTCTCTCTCTATGTATATATGTATGTGTG
>NC_043014.1:4255068-4265068 GCF_006345805.1 Octopus sinensis
CCAATTCCTTCTTCCTTGACCTTAACACGACTAGCCCTACAACACGCAAAGATTAACAGCCACAACCACACACACATACACACACACACATACACACACACACACACATTTGTCATTATTGCACACATACACACATACACACATACACACAGGCACACGCAGACCTCCGCGCACGCTCTTATCCAAACTTACACACACACATCCCTCCTCCTCTAACTCTCTCCTGTCTTTGAAAGATCTTTACTTCTCCCATTTCCTTCCGGTCATTCAAAATGTACCCGCGTGTGTACCATTGGCGATTTTTTGTCTTTTGCCTTCCCTCCTCTGGATCTTTCCTTCTCGTAAGTTTCCGACGAAGAGCTCCACCTGAAACGTTAAACCCTCCTTCTTTCCTTCTCTACTGAGCGTCCAGTAATACTATGCTGGTTCCAAGTCCTCGCGTTGTTGTTTTTTTTGTGCTTTCTTGTTTGGATTAAATTTAACTATATATATACATGTGTGTAGATATATATATATATATACATATATATATATATATGTAGAAATATGTGTGTGTATATATATGTGTGTGTGTGTGTGTGTATACTTGCAGAAATACCCGGCATTGCAGGGGATTAAAATGGCAAAGATGGTATATAATATATTCCAGTCATTTTGAAACAGGTGATATGGGAAAGTGTAACATTGACAACAAAACAGTTGTAGAGTAAATGCTGGGCTAACTCGACTAAGCAACATGCTATGCGTCCGTTTGGAGTGTTTCAGGCCCTAACCTGTCATGCAAAATTGGAGGTGGGGTTTCTGTGATTTTTCAACGCACCGAAAAGCTGTCAGTGGATATACTCTACTTTGCAGCAGTGTGCGCTATGCCTAACACGACCCATCATCGGAAATTTTGACACCTCACGTCGGGTTTGTTGTCCTACATCACTCATAGAGTAAATTTGGCGGAACTGTGGTTGTTCATCCGCAGGTACCAGGGAACCAATGAGGGGATAGACTTGCCCTTGAACTTTGACGTCAGCGTAAATTCATGTTTATCTATCTTCTTAGATTCACCAAACGATGTCATTTGAAATGCAGAGTTGTATTGTCTGATATTGTTCAGAAAATCCTTCGACTGGATTGAAGCGCCTTCTAGAAGATTCCTTAGGGGTTGAGATGGTAGTGTTGGCAATGATACCTGTCCGAATATGTTGTCATCTATTGCATTGTTTTAAGTTCTAAACGATAATAAGTACCCTGAAGTACTATTTATATGATGCTATTTCTATTTTTTCACAGAACCGTTTCATCTCCAAGAAATCTGTCGACGATAAACCTGATGACACACCAAGTAAGAACTAATTTTATGGCTAAAGTCTTTTACCGTGACTCATTAACTAATGATTTATAATTTCACCAACTTTGAATTAGTTCCACATTACTATCCATATGTCCAAAATAATATATACTAAGACACTTGCCTGAATTTATTTTAAAATATATTCTACATTACAATAATTTCCTAAATAAAATGTTACTCTAATATACTATGCCATTTATTGTGTGTATATGAGTATATATGCAGTGCTACGTCGATAATTGAAACAAGCCCTCTTCATCTGAGAATCAAATGCCCGAGCTGGCGCTTCACTGCGTTTATATCTACAATTCAGCATTCTGTCCACTCTTGTGCTTCCAGTCATTCGTGAATAGAGACCCGAAATAATGATGTTCCACTTTCCTACACAGTGCGTATTTGTCAATCCTGCCTTGGGGTACTCGTCAGCCAACCCATTCGGTGCACGTTGTTGGTGGCCATCAGACGAATCAGGTAGCAGCATGTCGTCTACAAATAACAGTCGACCGATCACGTAGAGATGAATTGGGATACCTCTACCACAATGTCTGCGCATATTCAACCAGATCACAAAAAACAAAGTGAGAAGGGGCACTAACAATGCACACTTCAACTAAGGGAAACCTTCATGTTGAAAACTTTCGACTTTTGCATAAATACAAACATCTGAACATCCAAATAAGTACTTTATGGCAACCAGTATTTGCCCATTAAACTCACCTTCCAGGTAAACTATCCGCAACATGCCCAGGGCACGTGATCGTCTGCATTTTCATGGTTTACAGCGTGTAAACCTTAGAAGTATTTCAGTGTTTGCTAGAAGATCTATCTTTGGACGACTCTCTGGTCGGGTGTACTCCTTCCAGGACGGTAATCTTGGGAGCGACAATTTCCCTACATATCTTTACCTGACATCTAGTGTAGACTTTTCTATAATTAGAACACTCTCTTTGGTCTCTGTTTGAAAAAATTGTGATTGTCATCCAATATATCCATTGCCTTGGTGTTTTTTCCAGAGGGCCCATCCACCTAGCATACATGGGTCACTCATAGAATACCATATGTATTTAAGGTTTCTAAAATATCAAGCCGAACGTACATATTCACCAGCAGCTTTATCACTTTTAAGTGAATTTAGCTAAAATAATCCGAGAAACATAATACAATCACGAATCCATTTCTTGGTCCAAATTCATTCAGGCGGGTCACTCTCAATTTGGATGCAAAAGTCTCCACATTTTCGTTTCTGATCCCAGCATCCACTGCGGCTTCCAACTGTATTCTGTAGGTCGCACTGGACTTACCAATTTCCAATGTTCGGTAGATTGTGGGAATTTTCAGGTTTTCAGACATTTAGGTAGTGACGAGTTGACAACGCAACTCCTTCCTTTTAACCGAACGTTCAGCAAAGAGTGAAAGATGACCGAAATCTATCATAAACCTCTGTCACCAAGTATTTCTATACCAGGCACCCTTATAAATATCCCTGTCTTAAAACAATATCTATACCATAGAGAGGAGAGTGTGTATACTGCACTGAAGGCTGCTATGAGCTCTCCATTAAGTTCACTGACGACATTCCTTCCAATCAATCCTTCTCACGGTTATCAGTGCCAAGGTGTGTACTGCAGTCTCCTTTCAGGACAAATGACTTTGCCCCAAATGTATCTAAAGCTGAGGTGAATTTGCTTAGGAAGGATTTGTATTTGACCACAATGTTTGCTGCATATACTTTCAACAGCCACAGTGGTCTTTCATATTCAGCCGTAGCTTCAAGAGGTGAACCCTCACACCTAGTAGGTTTCACTCCATAATACAATCCGAATGCTGGGAATTGAGTGTATCCTAATCCCACCTGTGCAGACATTGTTGGCACCACAGTTGCGTAGTGGAGTTTCAAGCCTATATCCAAGTGTACGCTATCGGAGAAAGGAAATTTTGTAGAGGAGACACCGATTATATCTTACAGGCAGATTATATCTAACAATTTTGACGTTTGAATTCTCAATTATTAAAGGTTGTTCCCTTCTTCATCTGCTTTGGTTTCCTGAGACCGTCAATTTTGTGCTCCCACCCAACGCACCCCAGTTTAAGTTGCAGGCTTCTTGCTGTTTGCACCGGCATTTGGTGGGGTGTGCTATACACTTATCGAACGGACTCTTCTACTCGAGATCCGGATGCGATGTCTTTTAACTAAATCGACAAATGATTCGGTATGGTTGTTATTTTCATATTGTAGTTATGATGGCCTTATTTGCGCCGAGCTCCAAACTGATATTTGTAATTGACCGATGAATATTCGCTCCTGGCGAATATTTTATCATTATTCTATTGAGTTTTATCATTATTCTATTGAGAATTATATATACTCATACCCAAGTATATCATACATACATCCGTTCATTACGGAGACCGATACACATTCTGATATTCTGAGATTAATCCCTCAAATCTTTGACATCAACGTCACCAACAGGCTCAACAGACAAATGTCTTTTTTCTTTCTTTACAATTTATTCTTATTATTTACATCTTTCGTTCTGACTTTCATTCATTCACTCGTTCTTTCTTAAATTCTATATTTCTCTCTTCTCCATCAATTCCTTCCCATCGAACAATCTACTTTGTAAATGATCCCCCAATTCTTTCTTTTAAACTACATTATTTCATTTTAATATCACAGAACCCGGTCTCGGATCATTGTATACCCGGTGGGGCAGAACGACTTGTCCTCCTTATTCAAAACTTGTATATGACGGTTAGTATACTTTATATTTCTGACCTCTCATTCTCTTTTTGTCTTTCTCTTGCTCTCTCTCTATACCTATCATTCTCTCTTTTTGTTGCCTCTCTTTCTCTCTCACCCTCTCTCTCACGCACACGCACACACACTCACCCTTTGTCGGGTTGTCTGACATAAACGTTCTCAAATCCTTTTATGATATGTCACGTTTCAAACGCCTATACCTGTAGACTATACAGACGCAACACAAGACTGCTTACTCCTTTGTAGGTGTTGGTCAAATCAGAATATTATATGTTGTCTACTACGGACCAAGTGAAAAGGATGTTGTCTAACCACAGAATATAGATATTGCTACGTCAAATTACAGATCTTGGCTGGACTAAAAAACAACCATGGCGATCAAAAATTTCTGGCTGACCAGCTTTGGATTGTAGATATCAAATACCGAGGCTGCTAACTGGTGATCAAGTGTGCTGACTACGGATGGTGATATTGTACGTGAGTGACCAGAGCTGAATAGTGGCCACTTGACTATCATTAACAAGAGTGCCCAGTGATCGTAGATGTGGGCTAAATTGAATAGAGTCTATTAGAATTGATGACAGTGACTGTAAACTATTAATGAAATGAACCCACAATGTAGAATGAGGACTGGACAAGCCACATACTGTAACTGATGGAAAAAGCTAAGGACTGTATTCATTAAGAGAGAGACTAAATATTAGTGAGAGATCAAAACAGTGTACAGAATGCACTTCTCTTCGTCTCTGCCTCACCGAAATCGTCCTATCGCTAAAACCTTGCTCTTTTCATGCACCACATCACCTCATTAATTATCCAGTATATCTTTGTAAGGTAATCACGACACTTCCAATTCAAAACTACTGCTACAAACCGCTTCCCCAATCCACCTCACATTCCTTAAAAATGCTCTGAATCTGCTCTTTATAAACCTTACACGTATATTTTATCGGTCGCCGACTTCATCACCAAAAATATCCCCGTTCACACGTGAACACTTTTTCCATTTCGGGTAAACACGAGCACATGCGTTACCGAATTCCTTTCTTTTTCTCCTTCTATTAACATCCTCGCAAATACTTCCCCATGCAAACTTACATAATAATCCACGTCATAACCTAAAATAATTTCCCGTATACACAGAACCTATATATACATATACCTACACACACAAACACACACACACACACACACACACACACACACACATATATATATATATATTATAATAATAATAATAATAATATCAATAAAAATAATAATAATAATAATAATAATAATAATAATAATAATAATAATAATAATAATAATAATAATAATAATAATAATAATAATAAAAATAATAATATTAGGGAGTAAATCCAAACTTACAGGGAAAAATTAAATTTAGGATTAAATCTAATTTTATAGTATAAATATATATTATATATTATATAAATATATTATATTAAATTAGAGATAAAACCACTTTTAGGCAAATCAAACAGTGAAAATCAGAAACCAATACATAGAAATAAAATTAATTAATAAAAAATATATAAAATATAAGTTTCAAAATTTAAAATATTTAAGTTGAAGTTAAAATTTAAAATAATTTATACTTATGAATTTTTAAATATATATATATATATATATATATATATATATTATTATTATTATTATTTAATTTATTTACTTATTTAGTTATCAATTTTTTAAAAACTTTTTATTCTTCCCATTTAAACTTCCCATTCATAAATATATTTGTAGTATTTATTTGATACTATACAACTACGAATTGATTATTTCATTAAGTACTTTATATTATTTTATTTTAACTATACGATTTTTGAAAGTTATTAGTTAGCCAACGAGATATATAGTTAATTTGCTATAGCGTTCGTTTAAGATTGTTTGTTTGTTTTTTTTAATTAGCTATTTCATCTTTAATATTTTAATATTTTTATTATTAATAATGAATAATTAATTTATTAGGTCTTTATTATACGTGCATATATATTTATTTAAAGAGATAATTTTGGATCTTAATTCTAATATTTATATATATTTTTATTGATAATTTATATATTATTCAAATATTATATATTTATTAATATGATTAGTCATTTGTTTTTTTTTTTGTAAAATATTTATGTAATTAGATATTGACTGTAACTTATATTAGATTATTTGTGGGTTTCTTACCTTAAAAATTAATACTTAAAAATTAAAATCGATTGTATGACATAATCATAATCGTTAAGTTTCTAGTTTGATAATAGTGTTTTTTAAAAGAAAAATTATTATTTTATTTATTTCTTAAAAAATATTGTTTAAATATTTCTGATTATTTATTTAAATATTATAATTAACCTGAAGATTGACTATAACCATAATTCGAATTATTAATTGAATTTAAATTATTGTTATTCGAATTGGTTATGGGCATGAAACGATCGTAGTGGTTTTACTCTTTGTCTTATATTGAACATTTAATAAAAAGTTCAAAATACATAAATAAATAAATAAATTAATTAAATAAATAATAATATATATATATATATTTCAAAATTTATAAGTATAAATTATTAATTTAAATCATTTTAAAAATTTTAATTTAAATATTATAAATTTTGAATTTTATATTTCATATATTTTTTATTAATTAATTTTATTTCTATGTATTGGTTTATTATTTTTCACTGTTTGATTTGCCTAATAGTGGATTTATCTCTAATTTAATATAATATATATATATATATATATATATATATATATATATATATATATATATATATATATATATATATATATATATATATATACATATATATATATATATATATATATATATATATATATATATATATATATATATATATATATATATATATATATATATATATATATATAAAAGGAAATGAAGAAAATGCTGACAAAATAATTTAAGTAATTTAAGTAATTTAATTAGGTGGAAGTTCTTTTTACCGGTTGCGCATTCGTTATGCTTATCAAAAGATAGATTTTTTCCTCTTATCTGACTTCATGTTGGGTTTGCTGTCTCTTATATCGAGACAGCAAACCCAACATAAAGTCATATAAGAGGAAAAAATCTATCTTTTGATAAGCATAACAAATGCGCAACCGGTAAAAAGAACTTTTACCTAATTAAATTACTTAAATTACTTAAATTATTTTGTCAGCATTTTCTTCATTTCCTATTTTATATATCACAACTCATGTTCCACATCTCCTTTTTTAAATATATATATGTATATATATATATATATATATATATATATATATATATATATATATATATATATATATATATATATATATATATATATATATATATATATATATATATATATATATATATATATATATATATATATATGTATATATATATATATATATGTATATATATATATGTATATATATATATATATATCTATATATATATATATATATATATATATAGATTCAGATGAATATGGTACTTAAGTTGAGGCTCCAGAATTGAGTACGTCATTATCCATACAACTTTAAAGTAAGGTGATTAAAATTAGAATAAGCAACGATGATATCCAGAGATAATGCAGTACGTTCGTTTCTGCAACTCCATTTAATTGAACAATGCAATCATTACATCAGTTTAAAATTTAGAGCAATCTTCAGCTGCACAAAGGCGTAGAATTTAATTAAAGTACAACAGATGGACACATTTGTATAATTATACTTAAAATCTCCAAGATATTACATAGAACATGTTGTCTCTACTTCAGCATAGCAGTGACTAAAATTATCTAGAAGACTCAGGTTACCACTGATTTTTTGTCTTTATGGGGTCAGTTTTCCTTTATAGACTAGTTTACAAATCTCTTGTATATCTAAGGCTGAGAGAACATAGGGCAGTATCTGTTAGGGGGAGGGCTGAGGGGGTAGACAGACATTCTAGTTGGTATAGTCATAAAATATGAAGAATTATTATAAGCAATACCATGAGGTTTAGTAAGGGAAAACTTAAAACAAGATGTTAACTGATAATTAAGGGGGTCGCACACTGGCAGAATATTGACAATGAAACGGAAGGTCTTATCATATATTATAGTTAAATATTTTAAACAATGTTGCTATGAATACAGTTAATGTTTAGGGTTTTCCAAAGAATTATTAAGAAGAAGAATATAACAAAGGGATAGAAATTGTTGAATCCTTTTTGTATTCATAAGTATTCATAAATTTCTTGATAATTTTATTAACTTCTAAGCTGAATTAGAGACAACATGTTCTTTGTGTATCTCCTTAGCTTCTTGGAAATTTTAGGTATAATTATACTAATGTATCAATCTGTTTTAATTTAATTAAATCCTATGTATTTGTGCAGCTGAAGATTCCTCTATATTTTAAATTGATGTAATGATTGTATTGTTCAATTAAATGGAGTTGCATGAAACAATTGCACTGCATTATCTCTCGATATCCTTGTTGCTTAACTCGATATATATATATATATATATATATATATATATATATATATATATGAAGAGAATGCAAATGCACAGCTATGATTTCAAGCATACAGCAACACACCGCTTGCACTCACATATACACTAACATATATACACCACAATTCCTTCACACGTGGCTAAACATGACTTCTTTTAACTGTAATGAATGTTTCCGTTATTTCATATATAATTTTTCTTAACATCTTTTTTACTTGATTTATTCTAACCAAATTTAGGTGTGGTTGGTGGACAACAACATACCCAGACTGGTGGCGGAAGTAATCTCTTGTGTTTACCTAACGATCCCATTTGGGCCAATTATACGACAGAAGTTGAAGAAGGTGGTTACATTTATGGCAGTGAATATGAAATATCCCACTACTCAAATAAACTCTTTTCTTTTGCTAACGCTAAATCACTTCATAATCACAACGTTCCGTGTGCTGTCTGTTTGACACGACAACCTGCAGTTGTTATGATGTTACCAGCCAGGACACAGTGTTACGCTGGTTGGACAGCTGAATATTCAGGATATTTGATGACCGCGCATTATAATCATAAAGGCAGACATGAATATGTTTGTGTGGATTATGCACCAGAAGCTGATCCAGCAGGTTACAGAGACGAAAATGGAGCTCTATTATATTTCGTTCAGGCTGCTTGTGGTTCATTGCCATGTCCACCGTATGTCAATGGTCAAGAATTAACCTGCGTTGTTTGCAGTAAATATTGAATAGAAATTAAATTCGGTTCCATATGAAAATGTCTCTGTGAATTAGAAGAAACAATATAAAATTTTCTATTTTGTTACCTAATATTTTCTTCAAAGTATGTCTATCGTTACAATAAACTGTTGTACTAGTTTACAGAAGATATTCAAACAATACAAAAGAGGCGACCTAGAATGCCAGAAATATCCTCAAAAACAAGAAAAATCTAAATCTGTCGAAATGATTCTAGAAAACATTTTGTAAGATTTCAGTTTATCAAACTTATCGTTGAAATAAAATGTTATTTTGTTTAACAGTATTTTGTCTTCTGTCTCATGATTCAACAAACCCCAAATAAAGTACCACCATAGAATTATATCAGCTTTTCATGCACAGCCTTAGAAAATCTAATACTCGGCGCTGCTATCTCAGACATCTTGGTTTTCAAATTACAACACGGATTCTGACAAGGAGCCATGAACCGCTACATTACTTAGCACAGAACTTAACTGATTCTTTCAACAACAACCAGATACTTCCACACAATCCATTCTATTTGCCGTTATTAATCAAGAAAGCTTTCCGTTCCATTCCTACCCCATATCTTATAAAACCTATTTATCGTCAACTTTAGAAATATCACAAAATGTTCAATTTAAGCTTTCTGAGAATGTGGAATTTACACAAT
>NC_043014.1:4272568-4322568 GCF_006345805.1 Octopus sinensis
GCACGCACACAGACACACGTGCTCAATTGTACACGAACAATCACACTATACAGTGTATGTCCACTCACATATATGTGTGCGTTTGTGTGTGTGTATGCGTATAAGTAGATACGTATATTTGTGATATTTATGGCGTGTATGCCTAAGTATACGTGTATACCTATATATTGATATGTATTTATCTATATATATATATAAATATATATATATATATATATATATATATATATATATATATATATATATATATATATATATATATATATATTTATATATATATATACGTCTGTGTGGAGGCGCAGTGGCCCAGTGTTTAGGGCAGCGGACTCACGGTTCCGATACCCGGAATGGGCATTGTGTGTGTTTAAAGGTGCACGAGGCTCACGGAGCGGGTTGTTGTGATCACTGCTGTACTCTTTCGGTATAACTTTCCCCCTTTCTTCTGTTGGCCTGCTCGCTTAGCCAACGGGATGGCGTCATTTGATGGCTAAATCAATGCGAAGCGCATTGTGACCAGCGACATGTAGCAACAACTGATAGTCTGGTCTTCGACGGTCATCACAGAGATATACGTATCCTCCGCACACAATACACGCACACACCCACATACTTCAAACTAACAGTACCTACTACTTTACAAGTGGTAGAGACAAAATTAGCCACGCCCAATTCCTTCTTCTTAACACTACTAACCCTACAAAACGCAAAGATTAACAGCCACAACCACACACACACACACGTTTCAGCATTGCACACATACACACAGACACACACACGCACACGCAGACCTCCGCGCACGCTCTTATCCACACTTACACACACATTCCTCCTCCTCTACCACTCTCCTGTCTTTGAAAGAAATTTTCTTCACCCATTTCCTTCCGGTCATTCAAAATGTGACGGCGTGTGTACCGTTGGTGATTTTTTTTCCTCTGTCTTCCCTCCTCTGGATCTCTCCTTCTCGTATGTTTCCGACGAAGAACTCCACCCGAAACGTTAAACCCTCCTTCTTTCCTTCTTTCCTGAGCGTACAATAATACTATATTTGTTCCACGTCCTCGCGTTGTTGCTTTTTTGGGCTTTCTTGTTTGGATTAAATTTAACTATATAATATATATATATATATATATTCAACAATATAAGGAATGGTCATAATAGGACATTCGACTTACTAGAAAGAGCAGCCGAACTCAAACCGCTAAATACCCTTATATTTATTAATTAATGATTTTTTGGCTAATTTTGAAATTAAATCAGCAGTTTATATTTGCTGCTGAGAAGACAGCGCGATTGCGGTAGAATTTTGAAAATTTAGAGCATATGGACTGGAGGCTTCTTTACCATCGCCTCGTGGACATATACTCATCATAGGCTTCTCTGCTGACGAGGCACGCCAGATGTAAATATATTTAATTTAATTAAATTGTTTACAAGTTTTGCAGAAACTTTGCATAGTCCACAGATGAAAGGGGTAAACGTTTTAATTCTCTTTCTATTTCAGAATTACAACTAATTTGCGGTTTGAGTTTGGCTGCTCTTTCTAGTGAGTCGAATGTCCTATTATGGCCATTCCTTATATTGTTGAATGTACAGTATATAGTCTTTGACTATCTTTCCTTTCTCACTAAACCGCTGGTAGCAGAGAATTTTTTCTAGAATTATTTGCTACCCTTATATTTATTAATATATATAAATGTAGAAATATGTGTGTATATGTATATATATATATATATGTGTGTGTGTGTGTACTAGCAAACATACCCGGCATTGCAGGGAATTAAAATGGCAAAGTTGGTATATAGTATATTGCAGTCATTTTGAAACAGGTGATATGAGAAAGTGCAACATTGACAACAAAACATTTGTAGAGTAAATGCTGGGCTAATTCGACTAAGCAACATGCTATGCGTCCGTTTGGACTGTTTCAGGCCCTAACCTGTCATGCAAAATTGGAACTGGGGTTTGTGTGATTTTTGAACGCACCGAAAAGCTGTCAGTTGATATACTCTCCATTGCAGCAGTGTGCGCTGTGTCTAACACGACCCATCATCGGAGATTTTGACACTTCACGTCGGGATTGTTGTCCTACATCACTCATAGAGTAAATTTGGAGGAACTGTGGTTGTTCATTCGCGGGTACCAGAGAACCAATGATGGGATAGACTTGCCCTTGAACTTTGACGTCGGCGTAAATTCATGTTTATCTATCTTCGTAGATTCACCAAACGATGTCATTTGAAATGCAGAGTAGTATTCTCTGATATTGTTCAGAAAATCGTTTGACGGGATGGAAGCGCCTTCTAGAAGATTCCTTAGGGGATGGGATGGTATTGCCGGCAATGATACGTGTCCGTATATGTTGTCATATTGCATTGTTTTAAGTTCTAAGCGATAATAAATACCCTGAAGTTCTATTCATATGATGCAATTTCTATTTTTGCACAGAACCGTTTCATCTCCAAGAAATCTCTCGACGATAAACCTGATGACACACCAAGTAAGAACAAATTTTATGGCTAAAGGCTTTTACCCGTGTCTCCTTAACTAATGGTTTATAATTTCACCAACTTTGAACTAGTTCCACATTATTATCCATAGTTCCACAATAATATATACTAAGACATTTGCCTGAATTTATTTCAAACTAAATTCTACTTTACAATAATTTCCTAAATAAAATGTTATTCTAATATACTATGCCATTTATTGTGTGTATATGAGCATATCTGCAGTGCTACGTCGAGAGTTGTTTCGGCCCGCAAGGTTCCTCCGAGTGTGCTCTTCCCCGAGTGTCCGAGGCGGCCGGTACGTTCACTATGAAAAAATTAGAGTGCTCAGAGCGAGCCCCGCCGGCTTCCATGCGAAAAGCATGGAATGCCCTCTTCATCTGAGAATCAAATGCCCGAGCTGGCGCTTCACTGCTTTTATATCTACAATTCTGTCCACTCTTGAGCTTCCAATCATTCGTGAATAGAGACCCGAAATAATGATGTTTCACTTTCCTACACAGTACGTATTTGTCAATCCTGCCTTGGGGTACTCGGCAGCCAACTCATTCACTGCACGTTGTTGGTGACCATCAGACGAATCAGGTAGCAGCATGTCGTCTACAAATATCAGTCGACCGATCACGTAGAGATGAATTGAGATACCTCTACCACAATGGCTGCGCATGTTCAACCAGATCACAAAAAAGAATGTGAGAAGGGGCAATAACAATGCACACTTCAACTAAGTGAAAACTTTTCGTTGAAAACTTTCGACTTTTGCATAAATACAATCATTTGAACATCCATATAAGTATTTTATGGCAACCAGTATTTGCCCAGTAAACTCACCTTCCTGGTAAACCATCCACAACATGCCTCAGGGCACGTGATCATGTGCCTCTTCGTGGTTCATAGCGTATTCCCCTTGGAAATGCTTCAACGTTTGCTGGAAGATCTGTCTTTGAATGACTCTCTGGTCGGGTGTACTGTGTCCCGGACAGTAACCTTTGTCGCGACAACTTCCCTACATATCGTTTCCTGAAATCTAGTTTAGACTTTTCTATAATTAGAACACACTCTTTGGTCTTTGTTTCAAAAAATTGTGATTGTCACCCCATATTACCATTGCCTTGGTGTTTTTCCAGAGGTCTCATCGACCTCGCGTACATGGGACACTCAGAGAATACCATCTGTATTTATGGCTTCTAAAATATCAAACCGAACGTGCTTTTCACAAGCAGTTTTATCATATTTAAGTGAGTTTAGCTCAAATAAGCGTTCAAACGAAGAAGAACCTACCGAAAAATATAATACAATCACAAATCCATTTCGATGTCCAACTTAATTTAGGAGGGTCACTCTCAATTTGGATGCAAAAGTCTCCACATTTTTGTTTCTGATCCCAGCATCCATGGCTTACCAATTTCCAATGTTCGGCAGACTGTAGGAATTTTCAGGTTTTCAGACACAAACGTTCAGCAAAGAGTGAAAGATGACCGAAATCTATCAAAAACCTCCGTCACCAACTATTTCTATACCAAGTACCCTTATCATTATCCCTGTCTTAAAATAATATCTATACCAAAGAGAGGAGAGTGTGTATCCTGCACAGAAGGCTGCTACGACCTGTCCATTAAGTTCACTGATGACATTCCTTCCAATCAACCCTTCTCACGGTTATCAGTGCCAAGGTGTGCACTGAAGTCTCCTGGCAGGACAAATGACTTTACCCCAAATATATCTAAAGCTGAGGTGAATTTGCTTAGGAAGGATATGTATTTGACCCAGCTGTTTGCTGCATATACTTTCAACAGCCACAGTGGTCCTTCATATTCAGCCTTAGTTTCAAGAGGTGAACCCTCACACCTAGTAGATTTCATTCGATAATAGAATACGAAAGCTGGGGATTGAGAGTATCCTAATCCCACCTGTGCAGACATTGTTGGAACCACAGTTGCGTAGTGGAGTTTCAAGCCTATATCCAGGTGTACGCTATCGGAGAAAGGAAATTTTGTAGAGGAGACACCGATTATATCTTACAGGCAGATTATATCTAACAATTTTGACGTTTTAATTCTCAATTATTAAAGGTTGTTCCCTTCTTCATTTGCTTCGGTTTCCTGAGACCGTCAATATTGTGCTCCCACCCCACGCACCCCAGATTAATTTGCAGGCTTCTTGCTGGTTGCACCGGTATTGGCTGGGTTGTGCTATACATTTATCGAACGGACCCCTCACCTCGAGATCCGGATGCGATGTCTTTAAACTAAATCGACAAATGATGCGGTATGGTTGTTATTTTCATATTGTAGTTATGATTGCCATATTTGCGCCGAGCTCCAAACTGATATTTCTAATTGACCGATGAATATTCGCAACTGGCGAATATTTTATCATTATTCTATTGAGTTTTATCATTATTCTATTGAGAAGTATATATACTCATACCCAAATTTACGTATCATACATACATCCGTTCGTAGCGGAGACCGATACACATTCTGATATTCTGAGATTAATCTCTCAAATCTTTGACATCAACGTCAACAACAGGCTCAACAGACAAATGTCTTTTTTCTTTCTTTACAATTTATTCTTATTATTTACATCTTTCGTTCTGACTTTCATTCATTCACTCGTTCTTTCTTCAATTCTATATTTCTCTCTTCTCCATCAATTCCTTCCCATCGAACAATCTACATTGTAAATGATTCCCCAATTCTTTCTTTTAAACTACATTATTTCATTTTAATTTCGCAGAACCCGGTCTCGGATCATTGTATACCCGGTGGGGCAGAACAACTTGTCCTCCTTATTCAACACTTGTATATGACGGTTAGTATACTTTATATTTTTGACCTCTCATTCTCTTTTTGTCTTTCTCTTGCTCTCTTTTTATACCTCTCATTTTCTCTTTTTGTTACCTCTCTTTCTCTCTCATCCTCTCTCTCACGCACACGCACACATACTCACCCTTTGTCGGGTTGTCTAACATAAACATTCTCAAATCCTCTTATGATATGTCACGTTTCAAACGTCTATACCTGTAGACTATACAAAAACTACACGAGAAAGCTTACTCCTTTGTAGGTATTTGGTCAAATCAGAATATTATATGTTGTCTACTACGGACCAAGTGAAAAGGATGTTGTCTAACCCCAGAATATAGATATCACTACGATAAATTACAGACAGGGGCTGGACTGAAAACCACCTAGTCGATCAAGAATTTCAAGCTGACCAGCTTTGGATTGTAGATATCAAATACCGAGGCTGCTAACTGGTGATCAATTGTACTGGCTACGGATGGTAGTATTGTACGTGAGTGACCAGGGCTGAATAGTGGCCACTTGACTATCATTAACTAGAGTGCCCAGTGATCGTAGGTGTGGGCTAAATTGAATAGAGACTATTAGAATTGATGACAGTGACTGTAAATTATTAATGAAATGAATGTACAATGTAGAATGAGGACTGGACAAGCCACATACTGTAACTGATGGAAGAGCTAAGTAAAATAGAGAGAGACTAAATATTAGTGAGAGAACACAACAGAGTACAGAATGCACTTCTATTCTTCTCCGCCTCACCGAAATCGTCCTATCGCTAAAACCTTGCTCTTTTCATGCACCACATCACCTCATTAATTATCCAGTATATCTTTGTAAGGTAATTACGACTCTTCCAATTCAAAACTCCTGCTTCCAAAAGCTTCCCCAATCAACCTCACATTCCTTTAAAATGCTCTAAGTCTACTCTTTACAAATCCTACACGTATCCTTTATCGGTCGCCCACTTCGACGTCCATTTATATTAAGCACTACGCCATCACTGAACCTCACAATTTTTCCTCCCACCTCGTTTCTCTGTATTGCATGAAAAAAAGTCTGTGTGATCATAACGTCTATGTAAGCCTGATTCGTCCGAGTCTAAACGAGAGGTTTAGCCACCGACTCTCGTATGATCGACTAAACAACATTTCATCGACGGTTACCCACCACTTATCTGCATCTCGTCGTCTCCCGTATTGTCCTACTCAAACCTCCTACAATTTCCACCATCCAAAATATCCCCGTTCACACGTGAACATCTTTTCCATTTCGGATAAACACGAGTGCATGCGTTATAAAATATCTTTCTTTTTCTCCATCTATTGACATCCACCGAAAAACACCTACCCAATGCAAACATACATAATTATCCACGTCGTAACCACAAACACTTACCCGTAAACACAAAACATATATATATATAAATATATATATATATATATATATATATGATGAGAAAGTAAATGTACAACTACGATTCAGCGACACACAGCTTACATATAGACACTAACACATACACCACAATTCCTTCACACGCGACTAAACATGACTTCTTTTAAGGGTCAAACTGCAATGAATGTTTCCGTTATTTCATATATAATTTTGCTTAATATCTTTTTTACGTAATATATTCTTACCAATTCTAGGTGTTGGTGGTGGACAACATTATTCCCATACTGGTGGCGGAAGTAATCTCTTGTGTCTACCCAAAGATCCCATTTGGGCCAATTATACTGCAAATGTTGAAGATGGAGGTTGGATTTATGGCAGTGAATATCAACTACAGTTATACCCAACTAATAAAATCTTTTCTTTTGCTAACGCTGAATCAATTCATGATCACAACGTTCCGTGCGCTGTCTGTTTGACACGACAACCTGCTGTTGTTATGATGTTACCAGCCAGGACAAAGTGTTACCCTGGTTGGACGATTGAGTATTCAGGATATTTGATGGCTGAGCATCATACGAATAAGGGCAGACTTGAATATGTGTGTGTGGACTATGCACCAGAAGCTGATCCAGCGGGTTACAGAGACGAAAATGGAGCTGTATTATATTTCGTTCAGGCTGCTTGTGGTTCATTGCCATGTCCACTGTATGTCAATGGTCGAGAATTAACCTGCGTTGTGTGCAGTAAATACTGAATCGAATTTACATTCGTTTCTATATGAAAATTTATGTCGGCGAATCATAAAATATAATATAAGAAAGCAACATATACGTTTCTTGAAATTGTGTTTCGCAATATCTTATCCAACTAATATATGTCGTTAAATAAATTGCTGCTACAAGTTTTCAGAAAATATTCAAAACGAAACAACAGAGACGTCATAGAATGTGACAAATAGCTTAACAGAACGATGTAATCCTCGGGGAATGATTCTAGAATACATTGTATGAGGTTCAGTTTATCAAATTTAAATGTTGAAATAAAATGATGATTCGTTTAAATGTGTGTTGTATTCCGTCTTAAAATGAAAACTATCCCTAAATGAAACGCCTCCGTACAAATATATCACCCTTCCATGATCAATCTTCAGAAAACACGAAAAAAGCTTATAACTAACATCACTAAATCATGATGGTTTAATTAAAAAAATTCTCCCATACCTATCATTGTAACTACAATCGATGCGATGAAATCTCTGCAATCCAATCGCGGATATTACCTAATAAAGGATATTTGATATCCACTGAAGAAATACCACAAAATGTTGACTACCTAACTACTTGTCAGGTTACTAACACTTTGAAGTTTTCACGAAACACTTTCGACAAAGGTACAAGTACACGTCCCACGATTAACGATTTTCAACCTACATTCACATATTCCCGCTTTTCTACAAAAGTCACACACACACAGTCTCGCGTCACTTTACACACGCAGCCTCCTATCGTTCCCTGAACACTGATGTGCCAAAATAAAATATGAAACCACCATGAAATATGACTACACTTCAGGAACAGCATCAACCGAATCTACAGCAACACCACAAAACATCGAGTTCAACAAATTATCTCCGTCTGTAACATAAAACTATCAAACTCGCAGAAGAGGAACTTGCTTCGAGATACATGCATACAATAACTGTAACACACATAAACGACTTAGTAAGGAAAGAAAGACGACTTATAAAATGTACATTAGGTGGAATCAGTGCAACATGTTGAGTCTTTCACACTCTACCCAGCATGATTGCTCCTTGTATGTGGGAGTTTGTAGAATGGCTGCCAGATAAACGAAGGTATCCGTGGAAAGAGGGATCTGTGGGTGGCAGCACGTTTTTTGTCCGATTCATTGCGTGCCATAAGAATGCTCGATTGTGAAAAGGCTAGAGAAAATGAATAATAATTAAGTAATATGAAAGCACGAAATGCAAATTGACAAATGAATATATGGAAACATTCAACATGGCGTTCCAGTGAACAGTATTAGCGCTCAGTGTTAGGCATAAGCAATTTTTAGGTTCGTTAAAATGTGCTAATGGCATATTTCAAACTCTAAAGGCAAATTCTGTGCAAAAAGCTGCAAAAACAGCATGTCGGTCCAGTGCTGCTCCCTATCGGGTTCCAGTTCAGCCGTTATCAAAAGAAAATACCGAAGAGGGGAATATCTGGACAAACTTAAAGCCATAGCTTTAACTTAAACATAGTCAACAACAACGAGTAAGTGACGCCATTAGAGCGCCAGGCTGGAGTCTGTCGTGAGTTACCTCCCTTCGGTATTTCTCTTTGATAAATTCTTCGCTAGAGGAGTTGACTTCAACCTTGTGCCCCAACAGTAACTGCGGTCGCTCGTACGGGCACGCATCTTTCCTTCTGTGTGTGTGTGTGTGTGTGTGTGTGTGTGTGTCAGTGTTTGTGTGTGTCAGTGTGTGAGTGTGTCAGTGTGTGTGTGTGTGTGTGTCAGTCTGAGTGTGTGTGTGTGTGTGTGTGGTGTCAGTTTGTGTGAGTGTCAGTGTGTCTGTGTGTGTGTCTGTGTGTGCGTGTGTCTGTTTGTATGTGTTTGTATGTGTATGTGTGTGTGTGTCAGCGTGTGTGAGCCAGTGCGTGCGTGTTTGTGTGTGTGCGTGTCAGTGTGTGTGTGTGTGTGTGTGACAATGTGTGTGTGTGTCATTGTGTGTGTGTCACTGCGTGTGTGCCAGTGTGTGTCAGTGTGTGTGTCACTGTGTGCTTTTGGGTGTGTTTATGTCAGTGTCTGTGTGTGCGTCAGTGTGTGTGTGTGTGTGTGTGTATGTCAGTATGTGTGTGTGTGTCAGTGTGTGTTTCACTGTTTGCGTTTGTGTGTTTATGTCAGTGTGTGTGTGTGTGTGTCAGTGTGTGTGTGAGTGTATGTCAGTATGTGTGTGTGTGTCAGTGTGTGTGTGTGTAAGTCAGTGTGTGTGTATTTGTGTGTGTGTGTGTATGTATGTCAGTGTGTGCGTGTGTATGTGTGTCTGTGTATGTGTGTGTGTCAGTGTGTCAGTGTGTGTGTGTGTGTCAGTGTGTGTGTGTGTGTGTTTGTGTGTGTGTGTGTGTTTTGTGTGTGTCTGTGTATTTGTAGGTTGAACGAAATACTTCCCACAATGAATATTAAAACAGTTTCCCAAGAATAAACAAATAAAATTAAATAACAACATTAGTAAATAAATATATCATAATATATCCAGAAACAGGAATCATTTCACTTTACACGTGTCTCTCATTCATCAACATATTTTGCTAATTATTGTGTGACAATATCAAACCATCTCTTTCCAATAATTAAACCTGTCAGACAAGTTCACACCCGCTTTTACAGTTCCACCAATCGCATTGGTTCATAAATTTACGATAAGATCTATGCCAGAGCTGGGTTGTTGTGCGCTCAATAAATACGTGGAATTCAGTTACAGGTCTTCAGCTTAAACCTCGCATCTCGATCTTTTGTTGAAGCCACACGAAGTATCACGTACGACCGACAACTGTCACCAGAATGGATTTCGCACAACTGTCCAGGAATATTTCGCAGCGTTATTCCATTTCTTCTCTCATAGCTTTTGGGGTTCTTCTCGTTCTGACGATCGTGATTCTTCATCAAGATTCAAGAATAGGAAAAATGGAAGAGAAATCGAAAACGGTAAGTCATGGATTTTGTGTTAATATAATTATGTCTTTACGTATTTATATATGCATGTATGTATGTATGCATTTACGTATGTATGTATTAATATGTGGATGTATGTACGTACGGATGGATGGATGGATGTAAGGATGTATGCATGAATCACTTACATATGTTCCTATGGAGCACACACACACACATAAGATCACACACGTAATCACACACGAACACACAGGCGCACACACCTAAACATACATATATATACATATACGTATATTTGTATATATAATATACATATATATGAATATATTAGTGCCTGAACATATATAGATATATATATACAAACAAATATATGCGTCTGTGTATCTATCACTGTATCTCTCTGTCTATCTCTCTCTCTCTCTCTCCATTTATCTATATATATATATATATGTGTGTGTGTATGTGGTGTGTGTGTGTGTGTGTGTGTGTGTGTGTGTGTGTGCGTGCGTGTTTGTTTGTATATAAATATATTCTTTTACCCGTTTCAGTCATTTGACTGCAGCCATGCAAGAATACTGCGTTCAGTAGGACAAATCGACTTCAGGAATTATTCTTTGTAAGCCTATTGCTCATTCTATCGGTATCTCTAGCCGAACCGCTATCTAACGGGGACGTAAACACACCGACATCAGTTGAGAATCGATAGCGGTGCGACAATAACAGACACATACATAAAACATAGATACATACACACTATGTGTGCTATACACACACACACACACATAAATCAATATATATATATATAGATATATATATATATATATATATATATCATATATACATACACACATATATAGTTACGTATGTATGTACATACATATCTATCTATCAATCTATTTATCTACATATCTATCTATCTATGTATATATCGTTCTATCTATCTATCTATCTATCTATTTATCTATCTATCTATTTATCTATCTATCTATCTATATATATATATATATATATATATATATATATGTGTGTGTGTGTGTGTGTGTATGGATATATATATATATCTATATATATATATACATATACACACATCCCAAGTAAACACAAAGAAGAGTGCAATTGTACTCCTGTCCGATCGCTCTTTCACCAGACATAATCCTGGAGAGGGAAATAAGTGCGTAATGACAAAGATCTAATGGTGGGGTTCTAGCATGGCCATGCCCTGTCGCTGCAACGTTTAGCCCTAACAATATTAGTGTTAAGTATTTTATCTAGATGTACACTTACACACACGCACCGAAACAGACACATACAAACACACACATAGGAATACGTACATATTTACACACATTTATCTATTTCTCTCCATCAGGAACGGAAGTGAGGCGAGTTTTTTTGAATCTTTTCTTTCCAACTTAAAATAAAACGTGCGATTGCCAATGTAGATCGGTGAATTTCGTAACGTTTGACTGTAATTCACGTTGGTTTTTATATATGACAATATGTAAGAACGAATGTAAATACATACACACAGACACACGGACAAACACACACACAAATAAACACAAACACACACACATACGCACGCACACAGACACAGGTGCTGAATTGTACACGAACAATCACACTATACAGTGTATGTCCACTCACATATATGTGTGCGTTTGTGTGTGTGTGTGCTTATAACTAGATACGTATATTTGTGATATTTATGGTGTGTATGCTTATTTGTACGTGTTTACCTATATATTGATATGTATATATATATATATATATATATATATATATGTCTGTTTGGAGGCGCAGTGGCCCAGTGCTTCGGGTCGCGGACTCACGGTTTTAGGATCGCGATTTCGATTCCCAGACTAGGTTGTGAGCACTCTTTCGCTACAACTTTCTCCCTTTCTTCTGTTGGCCTGCTCGCTTAGCCAGCGGGCTGGCGTCATTTGAAGGCTAAAACAATGCGAAGCGCATTGTGACCAGCGATATGTAGCAACAACTGGTAGCTTGGTCTGTAACGGTGATCACGGAGTTATATGTATACACGCACACACACACATACACACGTACATACTCACACACCAGCACAGATGCCCACATATACCTTTAACGAACAATACTCATACAGATGGGCACACACTTATACACACGTGTCACAGACAAACACGCACATTCACGTACTTAAGCGCACACACGCTCACAAGCACGCGCACGCACATTACGCCCACACAACTCCAAAAACCCTCACACACACACGCATGTACAAATTCACAGAAACACCGATACATATACATACGCACAACATATGCCTACACGCGCACACACACATACACATAAGTATACACATATAGACACAGACACAAACACACACACGCACGCAAAACTCACAACCCCACGGATACACGTTTATACACCCATATACGCTTACACACATACAAACTCACACGTACACGCACACACAACTACACTCACATACGAGACGCATGCACATACAAACACACACACACAAATGAACGCACACATACGTCCCATACACACGGCACACAATTATACATACATGTATACACGCATACGCACAGATATTCGCCACACACCCAAACGCTACGCATACACATGCACACACACACACTACAAACAAAACACACACATACACACACACGCGTGTCATCATTGCACATATACCCACATACATACACGCACACGTACACTAAGTAAGCACTGTTATTCGCCACACACCCTAACTCTACGCCTACACACATGAACACACACATACATACACACACACTACAAGCAAAACACACACATGATACAAATACATACACGCACACACACACATACATCAAACTAGCAGTACCTATTACTTGACCTGTGGTAGAGACAAAAGGAGCCACGCCCAATTCCTTCTTCCTTGACCTTAACACTACTAACCCTACAACACGCAAAGTTTAACAGCCACAACCACACACACACATACACACACATGCACATACACATACACGTGTCATCATTGCACACATACACACATACACACACACGCACACGCAGACCTCCACACACTCTCTTATCCACACTTACACACACATTCCTCTTCCTCTACCTCTATTCTGTCTTTGAAAGAACTCATCTTCACCCATTTCCTTCCGGTCATTCAAAATGTGGCCGCGTGTGTACAGTTGGCGATTTTTTCCTCTGTCTTCCCTCCTCTGGATCTTTCCTTCTTGTATGTTTCCGACGAAGAGCTCCACCCGAAACGTTAAACCCTCCTTCTTTCCTTATTTCCTGAGCGTCCAATAATACTATCTTTGTTCCACGTCCTCGCGTCGTTGTACTTTTGTGCTGTCATGTTTGGATTAAATTTACCTATATATATATACATGTGTGTGTGTGTATATATATATATATATATATATATTTTTATGTAGAAATACGTGTGTGTATATGTGTGTGTGTGTGTGTGTGTGTGTGTGTGTCTGTGTGTGTGTCTGTGTGTGTCTGTGTACTAGCAGACATCCCCGGCATTGCTGGGGATTGAAATGGCAAAGTTGGTATATAATATATTCCAGTCATTTTGAAACAGGTGATATTGGAAAGTGCAACATTGTCAACAAAACATTTGTAGAGTAAATGCTCGGCTAATTCGACTAAGCAACATGCTATGCGTCCGTTTGGAGTGTTTCAGGCCCTAACCTGTCATACAAAATTGGATGTGGGGTTTGTGTGATTTTTGAACGCACCGAAAAACTGTCAGTGGGTATACTCTCCTTTGCAGCAGTGTGCGCTGTGTGTAACACGAACTATCATCGGAAATTTTGACACCTCACGTCGGGTTTGTTGTCCTACATCACTCATACAGTAAATTTGGAGGAACTGTGGTTGTTCATTCGCGGGTACCAGAGAACCAATAAGGCGATAGACTTGCCCTTGAACTTTGACGTCGGCGTAAATTCATGTTTATCTATCTTCTTAGATTCACCAAACGATGTCATTTGAAATGCTGAGTTGTATTGTCTGATATTGTTCAGAAAATCCTTTGACCGGATTGAAGCGCCTTCTAGAAAATTCCTAAGGGGTTGAGATGGTAGTGTTGGCAATGTTAACTGTCCGAATATGTAGTCATCTATTGCATTGTTTTAAGTTCTAAACGATAATGAATACCCTGAAGTTCTATATATATGATGCTAGTTCTATTTTTTCACAGAACCGTTTCATCCCCAAGAAATCTCTCGACGATAAACCTGATGACACACCAAGTAAGAACAAATTTTATGGCTAAAGTCTTTTACCCGTGACTCATTAACTAATGATTTATAATTTCACCAACTTTGAATTAATTCCACATTACTATCCATATGTCCACAATAATATATACTAAGACACTTGCCTGAATTTATTTAAAACTATGTTCTACTTAACAAGAATTCCCTAAATATAATGTTATTCTAATATACTATGCCATTTATTGAGTATATATGAGTATATATGCAGTGATACGTCGAGAATTGTTTCGGTCTGGACGGTTCCACCGAGTGTGCTCTTCGCCGAGTGTCCGAGGCGGCCGGTATGTTCACTGTGAACAAATTAGAGTGCTCAGAGCGAGCCCCACCGGTTTGCATACGATAAGCATAGAATGCCCTCTTCTTTTGAGAATCAAATGCCCTGAGCTGGCGCTTCACTGCGTTTATATCTACAATTCAGCATTCTGTCCACTCTTGTGTTTCCAATCATTCGTGAATACAGACCCGAAATAATGATGTTCCACTTTCCTACACAGTGCGTATTTGTCAACCAATTCAGTGCACGTTGTTGGTGACCATCAGACGAATCTGGTAGCAGCATGTCGTCTACAAATAACAGTCGACCGATCACGTAGAGATGAATTGGGATACCTCTACCACAATGGCTGCGCATATTCAACCAGATCACAAAAAAGAATATGAGAAGGGGCACTAACAATGCACACTTCAACTAAGTTACACCTTCACGTTGAAAACTTTCGACTTTTACAGAAATACAAACATTTGAACATCCATATAAGTACTTTATGGCAACCATGATTTGCCCATTAAACTCACCTTCCTGGAAAACCATCCAAAACAATACCCAGGGCACGTGATCGTGTGCCTTTTCGTGGTTTATAGAGTTTAAACTTTGGAAATATTTCTGTATTTGCTGGAAGATCTGTTTTGAACGTCTAAAAGGTCGAGTGTACCGCGTGTCGGACGGTAATCTTGGGCGCGACAATTTTCCTACATATCTTTTCTTGACATCTAGTGTAGACATTTCTATAATTCGACACACATCTCCTTGGTCTCTGTCCGAAGAAATTGTGATTGTCACCCTATATTTCATTGCCTTGGTATTTTTTCCAGAGGTCCCATCCACCTAGCGTACATGGGACACTCAGAGAATACCATCTGTATTTAGGTTTCTAAAATATCAAGCCGAACCTGCTTTTCACCAGCAGCTATATCACTTTTAAGTGAGATTAGCTCAATAAGAGTTCAACCGAAGAAGAACCTGCCGAAAAAAATAATACAATCACGAATCCATTTCGATGTCCAAGTTCATTCAGGTGGGTCACTCTCAATTTGGATGCAAAAGTCGGACAAACGAAATTTTTTAGAGCAGACATTTATTATATCTTACAGGCAGATTATATCTAACAATTCAGACAGTTTAAATTCTCAATTAAAGGTGTTGTTCCCTTCTTGATCTGCTTTGGTATCCTGAGACCGTCAATTTTTTGTGCTCCCACGCCAACACACCCCATATTTAGTTCCAGGCTACTTGCTGGTTTCACCGGTATTGTGTGGGGTGTGCTATACATTTATCGAACGGACTCCTCTACTCGAGATCCGGATGCGATGTCTTTTAACTAAATCGACAAATGATGCGGTAGGTTGTTATTTTCATATTGTAGTTATGATGGCCTTATTTGCGCCGAGCTCCAAACTGATATTTCTAATTGACCGATGAATATTCGCACCTGGCGAATATTTTATCATTATTGTATTGAGTTTTTATCATTATTCTATTGGGAATTATATATACTCATACCCAAGTTTACGTATCATACATACATCCGTTCATAGCGAGACCGATACCATTCTGATATTCTGAGATTAAATCTCTCAAATCTTGACATCAACGTCACCACCAACAGGCTCAACAGACAATGTCTTTTTTTTTCTTTCTTTACAATTTATTCTTATTATTTACATCTTCGTTCTGACTTTCATTCATTCACTCGTTTCTTTCTTAAATTCTATATTTCTCTCTTCTTCTCCATCAATTCCTTCCCATCCAACAATCTACTTTGTAAATGATTCCCAATTCTTTCTTTTAACAACCTACATTATTTTCATTTTAATATCACAGAACCGGTCTCGGATCATTGTATACCCGATGGGGCAGAACAACTTGTCCTCCTTATTCAACCTTGTATATTACGGTTAGTATACTTTATATTCTCACCTCTCATTCCTTTTTGTTTTACACTCGTGTCTCTTTTATCCTCTTATTCTCTCTTATTGCCTCTTTCTTTTTATCTCTTTTCTTTTTTCTTTCTCTTCTTTCTCTCCCCCTCTCCCACCCTCGTCTCACACTCACGCACACACACTCACACCCCCTCACCTCACTCTCTCGACTGACATGGCTTCCTGACTAAACAGTTTCTAATCCTTTTATGATGTGTCACGCGTTCAAACGTCTATACCTGTAGACTATACAGACACACTCACAAGACTGCTTACTCCTCCTTCGTAGGTATTTGGTCAAATCAGAATATTATATGGTCTTCTCTACTACGGACCAAGTGAAAGGATGCTAACTGGTGATCAATTGTACAGGCGGCGATAGTGTTATTGTACGTGAGTGACTAGAGCTGAATAGTGGCCCACGTGACTATCATTAACCTAGAGTGCCCAATGATCGTAGTGTGGGCTAAATTGAAAAGAGTCTATTAGAATTGATGACTGACTGTAACTGGTTAATGGAGTGAACGCACAATGTAGAATGAGGACTGGACAAGCCACATACTGTAACTGATGGAAAAGCTAAGGACTTTATTCATTAAGTAAATTAGAGAGACTAAATATTAGTGAGAGAACACAACAGAGTACAGAATGCACATCTATTCTTCTCTCCGCTCTCGTCTCCGCCTCACCGAAATCGTCCTATCTCTGAAACCTTGCTCTTTTCATGCACCACATCACCTCATTAATTATCCAGTATATCTTTGTAAGGTAATTCCGAACTTCCAATTCAAAACTGCTGCTACCAACAAACGCTTTCCCCACTCAACCACGTTCCTTTAAAATGCTCTGAATCTGCTCTCTATAAACCCTACACGTATCCTTTATTCGGTCGCCCACTCGCTCGTTCCATTCATCTTAAGCACTACGCCGTCACTGAACCTCACAATTTTTTCCTCCCACCTCGTTTCTGTGTATTGCATAAAACATGTCTGTGTTTATCATAACGTCTTTGTAAGCCTGATTCGTCCGAGTCTAAACGAGAGTTTTAGCCACTGACTCTCGTATGATCGACTAAACAACATTTCATCGACGGCTACCCACCACTTCTCTGCATTTCGCGCGTTCGTCCTCTCCTCCTATTGTCCTACTCAAACCTCCTACAATTTCCCACCACCCAAAATATCCCCGTTCACACATAACATCTTTTCCATTTCGGATAAACAACAGTGCATGCGGTTATAAAATGTCTTTCTATTTCTCCCATCTATTGACACCATCCACCGTATGACTACATGTATGACATGACATACATATATATGTTTGCATGACATACCCCATGCAAACATAAATAATAATCCCGTCGTAACACAACAAATTCTTACCCGTTATACACACGCATATATATATATACAATATAATAGAGTTGCATGAAACAAACGTACCGCATTACTTCTGGATATACTTGTTGCTTACTTCGTTTTATTTGATTTATTCTTACCAATTCTAGGTGTTGTTGGTGGACAACATTCTGCACAAACTGGTGGCGGAAGTATCTCTTGTGTCTACCCAACGACCCCATTTGGGCCAATTATACGATAGAAGTTGAAAAAAGGTGTAAATTTATGGCAGTGAATATGAACTATGTTTATACCCAACAAATAAACTCTTTTCTTTGCTAACGCTGAATCAATTCATGATCACAACGTTCCGTGCGCTGTCTGTTTGACACGACACAACCCGCTGTTGTTATGATGTTACCAGCCAGACAAAGTGTTACCGTGGTTGGACAATTGAGTATTCAGGATATTTGATGTCCGGTCATACGGGCATAAAGGTAGACATGAATATGTTTGTGTGGATTATGCACCAGAAGCTGATCCAGCAGGTTACAGAGACGAAATGGAGTTCGATTATATTTCGTTCAGGCTGAGTGTGTTCATTGCCATGTCCACCGTATGTCAATGGTCCAGAATTAATCTGCGTGTAGGGCAGTAAATACTGAATAGAAATTTACATTCGTTTTCTATATGAAAATTTAGTGTCGGTGAATCATAAAGTATAATAATAAAGCATATATACGTTTCTTGTAATTGTGTTTCGCAATATTTATCCGACTAATATATGTCGTTAAATAATGCTGTACATTTCAGAAAAATTCAAAACGAAACAACAGAGACGTCATAGAATGTGACAAATAGCTTAACAGAACGATGTAATCCTCAGGGAATGATTCTAGAATACTTTGTATGAGGTTCAGTTTATCAAATTTAAATGTTGAAATAAAATGATGATTCGTTTAAATGTGTGTTGTATTCCGTCTTAAAATGAAAACAATCCCCAAATGAAACACCTCCGTACAAATATATCACCCTTTCATGATCAATCTTCAGAAAACACGATAAAAGCTTATAACTAACATCACTAAATCATGATGGTTTAATAAAAAAATACTCCCATACGTATCATTGTAACTACAATCGATGCGATGAAAGCTCTGCAATCCAATCGCGGATATTACCTAATAAAGGATATTTGATATCCACTGAAGAAATACCACAAAATGTTGACTACCTAACTACTTGTCAGGTTACTAACACATTGAAGTTTTCAAGAAACACTTTCGACAAGGGTACAAGTACACGTCCCACGATGAACTATTTTCAACCTACATTCACATATTCCCGCTTTTCTACAAAAATCACACACACAGCCTTGCATCACATTACACACGCAGCCTCTCATCGTTCCCTGAAAACTGATGTGCCAAAATAAAATATGAATCCACCAAGAAATATGAGTACACTTCAGGAACAGCATCAACCGAATCTACAGCAACACCACAAAACATCGAGTTCAACAAATTATCTCCGTCTGTAACATAAACCTATCAAACTCGCAGAAGAGGAACTTGCTTCGAGATACATGCATACAATAACTGTAACACACATAAACGACTTAGTAAGGAAAGGAACACCACTTATAAAATATACATTAGGTGGAATCAGTGCAACATGTTGAGTCTTTCACACTCTACCCAGCATGATTGCTCCTTGTATGTGGGAGTTTGTAGAATGGCTGCCAGATAAACGAAGGTATCCGTGGAAAGAGGGATCTGTGGGTGGCAGCACGTTTTTTGTCCGATTAATTGCGTGCCATAAGAATGCTCAATTGTGAAAAAGCTAGAGAAAAAGAATAATAATTAAGTAATATGAACGCACGAAATGCAAATTGACAAATGAATATATGGAAACATTCAACATGGCGTTTCCAGTGAACAGTATTAGCGCTCAGTATTAGGCATAAGCAATGTTTAGGTTCGTTAAAATGTGCTAATGGCATATTTCAAAATCTAAAGGCAAATTGTGTGCAAAAAGCTGCAAAAACAGCGTATCAGTCCACTGCTGCTCCCTATCGGGTTCCAGTTCAGTCGTTATCAAAAGAAAATACCGAAGAGGGGAATATCCGGACAAACTTAAAGCCATAGCTTTAACTAAAACGTAGTCAACAACAACGAGTAAGTGAAGCCATTAGAGCGCCAGGCTGGAGTCTGTCGTGAGTTACCTACCTTCGGTATTTCTCTTTGATAAATACTTCGCTAGAGGAGTTGACTTCAACCTTGTGCCCCAACAGTAACTGCGGTCGCTCGTACGAGTACGCATTTTCACGCATACTTGTGTGTGTGTGTGTTTGTATGTGTGTGTGTGTATGTGTCACTGTGTGTGTGTTAATGTGTGTGTGTGTGTGTGCGCATGTGTCCATGTGTGTGTATGTGTCTGTGTGTGTGTCAACGTGTGTGTGTGTCAGCGTGTGTGTGTGTCAGTGTGTGTGAGTCACGGTGTGTGGGTCAGTGTGTGTTAGTGTGTGTGTCAGTGTGTGTGTGTGTGTATATCTGTGTGTATGTGTGTGTGTGTGTCAGTGTATGTGTGTGTGTGTGAATGTGTGTGTGTGTTTCAGTGTGTATGTGTGTTTGAGTATGTCAGTGTGTGTGTGTGTTTGTGTGTGTGTGAGTGTGTGTGTGTGTGTCAGTGTGTGTGTGTGTGTGTGTGTGTGTATGTCAGTGTGTGTATGTGTGTCAGCGTGTGTGTGCGTGTGTGTGTGTGTATGTCAGTGTGTGTGTGTGTGTATATCAGTGTGTATGTGTGTGTGTGAATGTGTGTGTGTGAATATGTGTGTGTGTTTCAGTGTGTATGTGTGTTTGAGTATGTCAGTGTGTATGTGTGTGTGTGTGAGTATGTGTGTGTGTGTGTGTGTCAGTGTGTGTGTGTGTGTGTATGTCAGTGTGTGTATGTGTGTCAGCGTGTGTGTGCGTGTGTGTGTGTATATCAGTGTGTGTGTGTGTGTCTGTGTGTGTGTGTATGTCACTGTGTGTGTGTGTGTCAGTGTGTGTGTGTGTATGTCAGTGTGTGTGTCAGTGTGTGTGTGTGTGTATGTCAGTGTGTGTGTGTGTGTGTGTCAGTGTGTATGTGTGTTTGTATTTGTGTGTGTGTGTATCGGTGTGTATGTGTGTGTGTGCGTGTGTGTGTGTTTGTCAGTGTGTGTGTGTTTCTCAGTGTCTGTGTGTGTGTTTCTCAGTGTGTGTGTCAGTGTGTGCGTGTGTGTGTGTGTCGGTGTGTGTGTGTCTTTGTGTCTGTGTATTTGCTGGTTGAACGAAATACTTCCCACACTATATTAAAACAGCTTCCGAAGAATAACAAATAAAATTAAAATAACAACATTAGTAAATAAAAATATCATAATATATCCAGAAACAGGAATCATTTCACTTTACACGTGTCTCTCATTCATCGAAATATTTTGCTAAATATTGTGTGACAATATCAAACCATCTCTTTCCAATAATTAAACCTGTCATACAAGTTCACACCCGCTTTTACAGTTCCACCAATCGCATTGGTTCATAAATTTACGATAGGGTCTATGCCAGAGCTGGGTTGTTGTGCGCTCAATAAATACGTGGAATTCAGTTACAGGTCTTCAGCTTAAACCTCGCATCTCGATCTTTTGTTGAAGCCACACGAAGTATCACGTACGACCGACAACTGTCACCAGAATGGATTTCGCACAACTGTCCAGGAATATTTCGCAGCGTTATTCCATTTCTTCTCTCATAGTTTTTGGGGTTCTTCTCGTTCTGACGATCGTGATTCTTCATCAAGATTCAAGAATAGGAAAAATGGAAGAGAAATCGAAAACGGTAAGTCATGGATTTTGTGTTAATATGTGTATGACTTTATGTATTTATATATGCATGTATGTATGTATGCATTTACGTATGTATGTATTAATATGTGGATGTATGTACGTACGGATGGATGAATGGATGTAAGGATGTATGCATGAATCACTTACATATGTTCCTATGGAGCACACACACACATAAGATCACACACGTAATCACACACGAACACACAGGCGCACACACCTAAATATACATATATATACATATACATATATTTGTATATATAATATACATATATATATATATATATAAATATACATATATATGAATATATTAGTGCGTGAACATATATAGATATATATATACAAACAAATATATGCGTGTGTGTATCTATCACTGTATATCTCTGTCTATCACTCTCTCTCTCTATTTATCTATCTATATATATATATATATATGCATGTGTGTGTGTGTGTGTGTGTGTGTGTGTGTGTGTTTGTATATAAATATATTCTTTTACCCGTTTCAGTCATATGACTGCGGCCCATCTAGAGCACTGCGTTTAGTAGGACAAATCGACTTCAGGAATTATTCTTTGTAAGCCTATTGCTCATTCTATCGGTATTTCTAGCCGAACCGCTATGTAACGGGGACGTAAACACTCCGACATCAGTTAAGAATCGATAGTGGTGCGATAATATCAGACACATACATAAAACATAGATACATACACACTATGTGTGCTATACACACACACACATACATCCATATATATATATACATATCATATATACATACACACATAAATAGTTACGTATGTATGTACATACATATCAATCTATCAATCTATTTATCTACATATCTGTCTATCTGTCTATCTATCTATCTATCGATATATATATATGTATATGTATATGTATATATATGTATATATGTATATATACATATACACACATCCCAAGGAAACACAAAGAAGAGTGGAATTGTACTCCTGTCCGATCGCTCTTTCACCAGACATAATCCTGGAGAGGGAAATAAGTGCGTAATGAAAAAAATCTAATGGTGGGGTTCCAGCATGGCCATGCCCTGTGGCTGCAACGTTTAGCCCTATTAATATTAGTGTTAAGTATTATATCTAGATGTACACTTACACACACGTACAGAAACAGACACATACAAACACACACACACGCACACATAGGAATACGTACATATTTACACACATTTATCTATTTCTCTCCATCAGGAACGGAAGTGAGGCGAGTTTTTTTTAATCTTTTCTTTCCAAATGAAAATAAAACGTGCGAGTGCCAATGTAGATCGGTGAATTTCGTAATGTTTGACTGTAATTCACGTTGGTTTTTAAATATGACAATATGTAAGAACGAATGTAAATACATACACACAGACACACGGACAAACACACGCACAAATAAACACAAACACACACACACAAACGCACGCACACAGACACACGTGCTCAATTGTACACGAAGAATCACACTATACAGTGTATGTCCACTCTCATATATGTGTGCGTTTGTGTGTGTGTATGCGTATAAGTAGATACGTATATTTGTGATATATATGGCGTGTATGCCTAAGTATATGTGTATACCTATATATTGATATGTATTTATATATGTGTGATGTGTGTGTGTTTGTCTGTGGGTGGAAGTGCAGTGGCCCAGTGGTTAGGGTAGCGGACTCAAGGTTAGAGGACCATGGTTTCGATTCCCAGACTGGGCGTTGTGTGTGTTTAAAGCACCACGACGCTCAGGGAGCGGGTTGTTATGATCACTCTTTCGCTACAAATTCCTCCCTTTCTTCTCTTGACCTGCTCGCTTAGCCAGCGGGGTGGAGTCATTTGAAGGTTAAAACGATGCGAAGCGCATTGTGACCAGCGATATGTAGCAACAACTGATAGCCTGGTCTTCAACTGTGATCACAGAGATATATGTATCATACGCACACAATACACGCACACACACTCGCATCCACACGTACATACACACACACCAGCACGGATGTCCACATATACCTTTAACGACCAATACTCATACAGATACGCACATACTTATACACACATGGGCACAGACACACACGCACATACACGTACTTAAGCGCACACACGCACACAAGCACACGCACGCACATTACGCCCCCACAACTTTTAAAAAAACCCTACACACACGCAAGCACAAATTCACATACACACCGATACATATACATACACGCAATATATGCCTACACGCGCACACACACATACACATACGTATACACATATAGACACAGACACACACACACGCACGCAAAAACATGCGCACACATACGCTCGCACACACGCACACGAATGCACACACCGAAAACTCACAACCCCATGGATACACGTATATACACAATTATATACACTTACACACATACAAACGCACACGTACACGCACACACAACTACACGCACATATAAGACGCACGCGCATACATACACACACACACAAATGTACCCACACGTACGTCCCATACACACGGCACACAATTATACATTCATGTATACACACAGACGCACAGTTACTCACCACACAAACTCTACGCATACACACACATACACTCAAACACACTACAAGCAAAACACACACATACACACACACACGTGTCATCATTGCACACATACCCACATACCCACATACACACACACGTACACATACACTAAGTAAAGCACAGTTATTCGCCACACAACCTAACTCTACGCCTACTCACACGAACACACACATTCATACACACACACACATTCATACACACACACACTACAAACAAAACACACACACGATACATATACATACACACACATACTTCAAACTAGCAGTACCTAATACTTGACCTGTGGTAGAGACAAAAGTAGCCACGCCCAATTCCTTCTTCTTAACACTACTCGCCCTACAACACGCAAAGATTAACAGCCACACACACTTACACACACACACACGTGTCATCATTGCACACATACACACATACACACACACGCACACGCAGTCCTCCGCGCCCGCACATATCCACACTTACACACACATTCCTCATCCTCTACCACTCTCCTGTCTTTGAAAGAACTTTTCTTCACCCATTTCCTTCCGGTCATTCAAAATGTGGCCGCGTGTGTACCTTAGGCGATTTTTTTCCCTCTGTCTTCCCTCCTCTGGATCTTTCCTTCTCATAAACGTTAAACCCTCCTTCTTTCCTTCCTCGTCCAATAATACTATATTTGTTCCACATCCTCGCGTTGTTTTTTGTGCTTTCTTGTATGGATTAAATTTAACTATATATATAAATATGTGTATATATATATATATGTATATATATATATATATATATATATATATGAGTGCGTGTGTGTGTAGAGATATGTGTGTGTATATATGTGTGTGTGTGTGTACTAGCAGACATACCCGGCATTGCTGGGGATTAAAATGGCAAAGTTGGTATATAATATATTGCAGTCATTTTGAAACAGGTGATATGGGAAAGTGCAACATTGACAACAAAACATTTGTAGAGTAAATGCTGGGCTAATTCGACTAAGCAACATGCTATGCGTCCTTTTGGAGTGTCTCAGGCCCTAACCTGTCATGCAAAATTGGAGGTGGGGTTTGTGTGATTTTTGAAGGCACCGAAATGCTGTCAGTGGATATACTCTCCTTTGCAGCAGTGTGCGCTGTGTCTAACACGACCCATCATCGGAAATTTTGACACCACACGTCAGGTTTGTTGTCCTACATCACTCATAGAGTAAATTTGGAGGAACTGTGGTTGTTCATTCGCGGTTACCAGGGAACCAATGAGGTGATAGACTTGCCCTTGATCTTTGACGTCGGCGTAAATTCATGTTTATCTATCTTCTTAGATTCACCAAACGATGTCATTTGAAATGAAGAATTATATTCTCTGATATTCTTCAGAAAATCGTTTGACTGGATTGAAGCGCCTTCTAGGCGATTCCTAAGGGGTTGAGAAGGTATTGTTGGCAATGACTCCTGCCCGAATATGTCGTCATCCATTGTATTGTTTTAAGTTCTAAACGATAATAAATACCCTGAAGTTCTATTTATATGATGCTATTTCTATTTTTTCACAGAACCGTTTCATCTCCAAGAAATCTCTCGACGATAAACCTGATGACACACCAAGTAAGAACTAATTTTATGGCTAAAGTCTTTTACCCGTGACTCATTAACTAATGATTTCTAATTTCACCAACTTTGAATTAGTTCCACATTATTATCCATATGTCCACAATAATATATACTAAGACTGAATTTATTTTAAAATATGTTCTACTTTACAATAATTTCCTAAATAAAATGTTACTCTAATATACTATGCCATTTATTGTGTGTATATGAGTATATCTGCAGTGCTACGTCGAGAATTATTTCGGCCCGCACGGTTCCTCTGAGGGAGCTCTTTGCCGAGTGTCCGAGGCGGCCGGTACGTTCACTGTGAAAAAATTGGAGTGCTCAGAGCGAGCCCCACCGGCAGCATACGAAAAGCATGGAATACCCTCTTCATCTGAGAATCAAATGCCCGAGCTGGCGCTTCACTGCGTTTATATCTACAATTCAGCATTCTGTCCACTCTTGTGTTTCCAATCGTTCGTGAATAGAGACCAGAAATAATGATGTTCCACTTTCCTACACAGTGCGTATTTGTCAATCCTGGTTTGGGGTACTCGTCAGCCAACCAATTCGGTGCACGTTGTTGGTTGCCATCAGTCGAATCAGGTAGCAGGATGCCGTCTACAAATAACAGTCGACCGATCACGTAGAAATGAATTTGGATTCCTCTACCATAATGGCTGCGCATATTCAACCAGATCACGGAAAAAAATGTGAGAAGGGGCACTAACAATGCACACTTCAACTAAGTGAAACCTTCACGTTGCAAACTTTCGACTTTTACATAAATACAATCATTTGAACATCTATATAAGTACTTTATGGCATCTAGTTTTTGCCCATTAAACTCACCCTCCAGGTAAACCATCCGCAACATGCCCCAGGGCTCGTGATCATGTGCATTTTCGTGGTTTATAGCGTATTACCCTAGGACGTATTTCAACGTTTTCTCGAAGATCTATCTCTGACCGACTCTCTGGTCGGGTGTACTCCGTCCAGGGCGGTAATCTTGGGAGCGACAACTTCCCTACATATCTTTTCCAGATATATAGTGTAGACTTTTCTATAATTAGAACACACTCTTTGGGCTCTGTTTGAAAAAATTATGATTGTCACCCCATATTACCATTGCCTTGGTGTTTTTTCCAGGGTTCCCATCCACCTAGCATACATGGGTCACTCAGAGAATACCATCTGTATTTAAGGTTTCTAAAATATCAAGCCGAACGTGCTTTTCACCAGCAGCTTTATCACTTTTAAGTGAGTTTATCTCAAATAAGCCTTCAAACGAAGAAGAACCTGCCGAAAAAATAATACAATCACGGATCCATTTCGAGGTCCAACTTCATTCAGGCGGGTCACTCTCAATTTGGATGCAAAAGTCTCCACAATTTTGTTTCTGATCCCAGCATCCACTGCGGCTGCCAACTGTATTCTGTAAGTCGAACTGGACTTACCAATTTCTAGTGTTCGGCACTAGAACATTTAGGTAGTGACGAGTTGATAAATCCACCCGTCCTCTTACACAAACGTTCAGCAAAGAGTGGAAGATGACCGAACTCTATCAAAAACCTCTGTCACCAAGTATTTCTATACCAGGTACCCTTATAAATATCCCTGTCTTAAAATAATACCTATACCATAGAGAGGAGAGTGTGTATCCTACACAGAAGGCTGCTATGACCTCTCCATTAAGTTCACTGACGACATTCCTTCCAATCAATCCTTCTCACGGTTATCAGTGCCAAGGTGTGCACTGAAGTCTCCTTGCAGGACAAATGACTTTACCCCAAATATATCTAAAGCTGAGGTGAATTTGCTTAGGAAGGATTTGTATTTGACCCCGCTGTTTGCTGCATATCCTTACAGCAGCCACAGTTGTCCTTTATATTCAGCCTTAGCTTCAAGAGGTGAACCCTCACACCTAGTAGGTTTCACTTCATAATACAGTCCGAAAGCTGGGGATTGAGAGTATCCTAATCCCACCTGTGCAGACATTGTTGGCACCACAGTTGCGTAGTGGAGTTCAAAGCCTATATCCAAGTGTACGCTATCGGAAAAAACGAAATTTTGTAGAGGAGACACCGATTATATCTTACAGGTAGATTATATCTAACAATTTTGACGTTTTAATTTTCAATTATTAAAGGTTGTTCCCTTCTTGATCTGCTTTGTTGTCCTGAGACCGTCAATATTGTGCTCCCATCAAAAACGGTAAGTCATGGATTTTGTGTTAACATATATTTATGTCTGTATGCATGTATTTTTTTAGGTATGTATGTGTGCGTGTGTATAAATATGTGTGAGTATGGATTTGTAGATTTGCGGATAGAAAGAGAGACAGACAGATAGACAGATAGGTAGGTAGATAAACAGACAGACAGACAGACAGACAGACAGAAAGATAGATAGATAGATGGATAGATAGATAGATAGATTGGTAGATAGATAGATAGATAGATAGATAGATAGACAGATAGACAGACAGGCAGACAGGTAGACAGACAGACAGACTGATAGATAGATAGATAGATATATAGATAGATAGATAGATAGATAGATAGATAGATAGATAGATAGATAGATAGATAGATAGATAGATAGATATAGAAATACCTGTCAATCTATTGGGTTGTCCGGAAATTTATTGCCGATATATGGTAGCTTTAATTTCGACTTATTTTAGAACATGGTTGAGTTCATAAAATAGAATTTAACTACACCTCCATTTAGAGCGCAGTTTAAGCTATCTTTTCGTGTAAGAAGGTTTATGTTCCTATAACCGGTGTTAATTTTGTAACACTTTAAAATGCAAGATAAGAAAGTTCATTTTCGGCACTTGATGCTTTGGGAACCAGACAAAAATTGCTGCAGCTCGGCTGACATGTGTTACTCTATCCCTCCATATTCACCAGATATTGCACCTTCGGATTTCCACTTATTCAGGCCTCTGCAGAATAGTCTTAATGGTAAAAATTTTAATTCCTTGAATGACGTAAAAAGATACCTCGATGAATTCTTTGCCATGAAACCACCTCAATTCCGGAAAAGGGTATTTTCAAGTTAAAGGAAAGATGGAGAAGCATAGTGCAACAAAATGGTTCATATTTGGTTTTTAAAAATGCAATGGCAAGTATTTATTGGCCCTTTATTTTCCTTTAAAAATCGGCACGAACTTTCCAGGCAACCCAATATAAATACATATATATATATATGTATATATGTATACATATATATATATACATATATATATATATATAAACACATACACACAAACATATGTTATATATATGTATAAACGTATATATATATATATATATATATATATATATATATATATCAACACACACACACATATATATATATAAATTTGTATACACTTACATATATACATCTACATATACAAACTATATTTAAGGAGTGTATAACAAGTTTATATAGCACCCGTGTACAAAATATCTAATCCTCATCCCTTTCGTATGCAGTCAATTTATAACCTACTATATATGTTCCCAAATATTTTTCTTGCAAACATTTGTGATATTCCATTGAACCTCAAATGATATATGAACCTTCGAGCTTCAATCCGGAATATTATTCACCAGTGCTAGAAATACCCGACTCTTCAGTGATCATGATGGATAACTATACTAAACAATATCAGGGCAATAGAGCTTTGGCATAAATTCAAACTACTTTTAAATATTGCATCATATTGCCTTGACAGTTTCTCCAAAGGACGCAGTGGAAAAGTCCTACAGCGGATTAGGAGGCCGTACATGAAAGGTTGGCGTCGGGCATTCTTGTACGTCAGCAGAATGCGCAAGTCTACGTTGCTAGTAATCTTCAAACTACCAGCGATTTTAGATAGCAAAATTAGTCTACTCTTGACAATGAACAGGGATATTAGCTGTTTATGTAATGTGTATGCTTTGCCATATACAAGCATGGAATACTGAAATAACAGATTCACAGAAAGGCATGCAGTTCCAGCAAACCTCCAAGATGTAACACGATATAATAGATTTGGTGGAATGGACAATGTCGACGTCACCCACATCTTCATAACATGCTGTCCGAAAATGTTGTCATATATTGCATTCGTTTTTCAGTTCTAAACGATAATAAATACTCTCTATTTTTCCACAGAACCGTGTCATCTCCAAGAAATCTTGCGACGATAAACCTGATGACACCCCAAGTAAGAACTAATTTTATATTGTATAAGACAATAACTTTGAAGAAATGTTCAGGAATGAGATTAAATATTATAAAGTATCCAGCTTCCAGTTCTACAGTGTTTAGCCGAAGTCATTCACCCGTGTCTCCTTAACGATTTATAATTTCACCAAAGTTGAATTGAATCTACATCACTATCCATATTTCTTCAGTAATATATACTAAGACACTAGTCTAAATATCTTTTAAAATACATTTTTCTTTACAATAATTTCCTTAATAAAATGTTACTCTGTTATACTATGACATTAATTGTGTGTATATGAGTGTGTGTGTGTGTGTGTGTGTGCGTCGATAAGTGTACCAACCATCGTTCGTCTGAGAATCGAATGCCCTACCTAGCGCATCAATGCGTTAATCTCTAGAATTTAGCAATCTGTTCAGTCTTGTGCTTCCAATCACTCGTGAATAGATTCCCGAAGTAACGATGTTCCACTTTCCTGCAGAGTGTGTGTTAGTCAACCCTGCCTTGGAGCACTCGGCAGCCAACCCATTCAATGCATGTCGGAAGTGAACATGACATGAGTCAGATAGCTACATGTTGTCTGTAAATAGCAGTCGACCGATCCCTTACAGACGAAATGAGATACTTCTACTAAAATGGCTGAGCCATGCTCAACCAGATCATAAGAAATGTGAGAAGAAGCACTAACAATGCACTCTTCTATTGAAGTCCAAACTCCACGTTGAAAACATTCGGCTTTTGCAGAAATTCAAACATTTGGACATCCGGACAAGTATTTTACGCTAAAAAGTATTTGCCCAATAATCTCACCTTCCTGGTAAACCATCCGCAACATACCACACGGCATGTAGTGTTATGCCTTTTCGTGGTTTACAGCGTATCCCCATTGGAAATATTTCAACGTTTTCTCGAAGATCTGCCTTCGAACGATTTTCTGGTAGGGCGTACTGCGTCCAGGACAGTAATCTTGGGGGCGACAACTTCCCTACATATCGTTCCCAGACATGCAGTATAGAACTTTCTATAATTAAAGCGTGATTATCACCCCGGATTACCATTGCCTTGGTGTTTTTCTAGAGGTCCCATCTACCTAGCATACACGGGTCACTCAGAGAATGTATATAATTTTTTTCAAAATGTCAACCCGAACGTACTTTCTTCAGGAGCTTTATTACTTTAAAGTGATTTTCGTTCAAATAAGTATTCAGTTGAAAAAGAACCGGTCGAAAACCAGTTCTTTTTCTTATCCCATCACCCATCAACAACATCTAAAAAAAACCTCTGTCACGAAGCATTTCTATTCCAAGTACCCTTAAAACAATATCTATATCATACAGAGTCCGTTTCCTGCAAAGAAGGCTAGTATGGACGCCTCATTAAGGTCTTTGACGTCATTCCACCCAATCAATCCTTCTTACGATTACCAGTGCCGAAGTGTGCACCGAAGTTTCCTTGTAGGACAAATGACTATACACCAAATATATCCAAAGCTGCATTGACTTTGTTAAAGAAGGATTTGTATTTGACCTCACTATTGCGTGCACTTACTTCCTTCATTCTGCCTAAGCTTCAGAAGATATCCCTTAATACCTAGTGGGATAGACTCCATAATCCAATCCGAAAGCCAGGGATTGTGAGCATCCCACTTCCGCCTGTGCTGACATAATTGGTGGCACACCTGCACGGTGGAGTTTCCAACCTACTTCCAAGTGGACGCCTCCGAAGTAATGAAGCTTTCTTGAGGAGACACCGATTATATATAACAGGCGGCGTCTCGTATCGTCCGGTTTTGACAGTCTAATTCTCAATTATGAACGGTTGATCCCTTCTGGACCTGCTTCGATGTCCTGGAACACGCATATTTCGTATTCCCTTCCAATGCATCCCAGATTATGTTGGGTGGAGACTGATATATATTTCCCGAATGGACACCTCCACTCATGATCCGGACGCAAATGCTGTTATCCGACTCGATGGATGACGCGGTATGGCTATTCCTTCGAGCCCTTTGCATATTGTTGCTATGATGGCCTGATTCGCGCCATAAACCAAGCTGATATTTTTAATTGGCCAATCAGGTGCCAAGAATTGATAATATGGCCTACATATCTATAAAAGAAGAACTTTATCATTATTATGGTCACAAATATATATATATACTCACATCCAAGTTCAACTACAAAACAAACATCCGTTCATAAAGGAGCCAAATACACATTCTGATATTCTGAGATTAATCTCTCAATTCGTTGACATCAACGTCAACAACAGGCTCAATAGACAAATGACTAATTTTCTTCGTTTAAAATTTATTCTTAGCGAATCATTTACTTCTTTCATTCTGATTTTCATTCATTCACTCATTCTTTTCTCTTAAATTCTAAATTTCTCTCCTCTCTATCAATTCCTTCCAAGCCAACAACTTCCTTTGTATAGGATTCAAGAATTCTTTCTTTTAAACTAAATTGTTTCATTTTAATTTCACAGAACCTGGTCCTGGATCATTGTATACCCGGTGGGGCAGAACTACTTGTCCTCCTAACTCAACCCTTGTATATGACGGTTAGTATACTCTGTATTTCTATCCTCTTTTTCTCATTTTGTCTTTCTCTTCTTCTCTTTTTATTCCTCTCATTTTCTCTTTCTGTCGCCGCCTCTCTTTCCGTTTCTCACACTCACACGCACGCACACACACTCAAGCAAATCATTTGATGACATATCACGTTTGTAACGTTACCTGTAGACCCTATAGAGACTGCACAAGACTGCTTACTCCTTTCTAGGTATTTGGTCAAAAAAGAATTTTAAATGTTGTCTACTACGGACCAAGGGAATAGGATGTTGTTTAACTACATAATATAGATATCTCTACGATAAATTACAGATAGCGGCTGGACTGGAAACCACCATGGCGATCAAGAATTTCAGGCTGACCAGCTTTGGATTGTAGATATCAAATACCGAGGCTGCTAACTGGTGATCAAGTGTACTGGCTACGGATGGTGGTATTGTACGTGAGTGATCTGAGCTGAAAGTGTCCACTTGACTACCATTATCTAGAGTGCCCAATGATCGTAGGTGTGGAATAAATTGAATAGAGTCTATTAGAATTGATGACAGTGACTGTAAATGGTTAAAGGAATAAACACACAATGTAAAATGAGGACTGGACAAGCCACATACTGTAAATGATGGAAAAAGCTAAGGACCTTATTCATTAAGTAAAATAGAGAGAGACTAAATATTAGTGAGAGAACACAACAAAGTACAGAATGCACTTCTATTCTTCTCCGCCTCACCGAAATCGTCCTATCGCTAAAACCTTGCTCTTTTCATGCACCACATCACCTCATTAATTATCCAGTATATCTTTGTAAGGTAATTCCGAAACTTCCAATTCAAAACTGCTGCTACAAACCGCTTCCGCAATGAACCTCAAATTCCTTAAAAATGCTCTGAATCTGTTCACTATAAACCCTACACGCATTCTTTATCGGTCGCACACTCCGCCGTTCATTCATTTTAAGCACTACGCCATCACCTCATCCGCATTACCTCTGGATATCCTTGTTTCTTACTACGATATATATATATATATATATATATATATATATATATATATAATATATGTATAAATGTAGTTGCATGAAACAATCGTACCGCATTACATCTGGATATCCTTGTTGCTAACTGTGAGATGTATACATATATATATATATATATATATATATATATATATATATATATATATATATATATATATATATACATGTATATATATACACACATACACACACACATACACATATATATATATATATATATTATATTAAACTTGAGATAAATCGACTATTAGGCATATTAAACAGTGAAACACATAAGTCAATACATAAAATTAATTTTAAATAAATATTATTTGAAATTATTTTGAATTAATTTTATGTATTGGCTTATGTTTTTCACTGTTTGATTTGCTTAATAGTGGTTTTATCTCTAATTTAATACAGTATAATATAATATATTTATACTATAAAATTGGATTTAATCCTAAATCTCATCTTTCCCTGTTTGTTTGGATTTATTCCCTAATATTATTATTATTATTATTATATATATATATATATACATATATATATATACAAAAAGCAATAAAGATTCAAGTTAATTTAAATGAATTTACTTGAATATGGTACCTAACTTAGATGCACCAAAAAAACTATACTGATTTAACAATACAGTAATGTGGGGTGATTATAAGCGAGAATGAAGCAACAAGAATGGATAGGTTTTTAGTACGATCGTTTCATACAAGGACAGGTTTTATTAAAAGTTGCAAAAATTACAGCATATAAACGTGTCCCGTACTCATCAGCTAAAATACATGTGAGTTCTCTAGACATTCTAGTGGTTGAGGCTATACTCATGAAGTAATGTAGATAATTAAGTAACATAAACAGATTTCAAAAGTTCATTAAAGTTCTTTAAAGATGATGTACAGTCTTATCACAGAATTTCAAAAAAGTCTTAATAGCATCACAGAATTTCAAAAAAGTCTTAATAGCATCACAGAGAAGGTGACCCGATCCATAGTGCACATATGAATTTCCAGAGATATGATGAGGGGTTACATACTCACAGAAAGCAAATTTATCCATTGTCAATTACAACGAGGTGGGTTTCAATTCCTGCTTATTAGCATTACAGAGAGGGTGAGTTAATCCTTTGTATAGATGCACAATTTCCAATGGTGTAGGTGTAAATTTCCAAGGAATTTCATATTCACCGGCGATAAATTTATCAATGGTTGAACACAATGAGGTAGGTATCAAATCTTGCTATATGAATAGGTATTTGTCACATTAATCAGATTACTGCTATTTACAAGAGGCTGTAGCTATTTAACTTTTAAGGCTGAAGAGCTTACTAGAGCTGTATAGAATAGAAGAGGGAAGGGCATAGAAGAAAAGAGAGAAAATAAAATAGAGAGAAAATAAAAGAGGAGGGAGCAAAAAAGGGGGGGGGAAAGGGGGACTCAAAGAGAAGAGAAAAGGAAAAAGAGGATAAGAAGAAGAAAAAGAAAAAAGAGAAAAGAGAAAGAAATAGGGAAGGAAGGGAAAAAAAAGAGAAAAAGAAGAAAAAAGAAAAAAGAAGAAAGAAGAAAGAAAAAGAAAAAAGTTTCTAGTTATACAGAAGAATTGGTAGACGACAAGTCTGGTTTTAGCTTACAGGCATCTAGGAATTAGGGGAGAATATTATTCTTTGACCAGTTAAAACAGCTAATTTATTGCTGTTGAAACCAGCTATGAATTTAAAGAGAATCTAAAGAGATAACACAGTTAGGGGTTTCGGGGTCAGATGCTAAAATCACCAGAAAATACATTAGGGAAAACTAGGTATAATCTTATCAAAAAGTCATTAAAATTTACTTATTTAATTTATTCATTTTATTGTCTTAAGGAGTTGCCGTTATTATTCATACATTGACGGACTACAGGTCAAGTCTTAGAAGATCATTTAAAAGGTGTTAGGGGATTGTCTATCATAATGAAGATAATCATATTATCACCGAGGGAATAGTCTCATTTATTTAATTTTGAAGTAGAATTATGGGTCTATAGTAACTCATTCTAATTAATTAGAGTTATGCTAATTAAATTAGATTAAGTTGGGAACTAAAATTAAAAATTACAATTAAGATTTAAAATTAAGAATTTAAAAAATTTTTTAAAATTTTAAAATTGTGAGTTTGAAATTAAATAAAGCCTCAATTAAGCAGCGAATAAGTGCTATTCATTTCCCTGTTCTCAAAAAACTGATGCAGATATAGGACAAAGATAACTGTAGTGTGAGAACTCTTATTTATCTACTTAAAGCAGTACTATACCAGTAGAAAACAGGTTATATCAATCTATCTAGTTACGAATATTCTAATCATTTAAAATATTTTAAAGTCTTCAATTTAGCGTTTTTCGTCCACACGTTAGTAAACATGACTTCTTTTAAGTGAAAAACTGTAATGAATGTTTCCGTTATTTCATATATAATTTTGCTTAATATCTTTCTTACTTGATATATTCTTACCAATTGTAGGTGTAGTTGGTGGACAAAAGTATGACCAAACTGGTGGCGGAAGTAATCTCTCATGTCTACCTAACGATCCCATTTGGGCCAATTATACGACAGAAGTTGAAAAAGGTGGTTACATTTATGGCAGTGAATATCAATTAGATTTATACCCAACTAAGAAACTCTTTTCTTTCGCTAACGCTGAATCAATTCATAATCGCAACGTTCCGTGCGCTGTCTGTTTGACACGACAACCTGCTGTTGTTATGATGTTACCAGCCAGGACACAGTGTTACCCTGGTTGGACAGCTGAGTATTCAGGATATTTGATGAGCGAACGTCATACTCATAAGGGCAGACATGAATATGTGTGTGTGGACTATGCACCAGAAGCTGATCCAGCAGGTTACAAGAACGAAAATGGAGCTCTATTATATTTCGTTCAGGCTGCTTGTGGTTCATTGCCATGTCCACCGTATGTCAATGGTCGAGAATTAACCTGCGTTGTGTGCAGTAAATATTGAATAGAAATTTACGTTCGTTTCTATATGAAAATTTATGTCGGCGAATCATAAAATATAATATAATAAAGCAACATATACGTTTCTTGTAATTGTGTTTCGCAGTATTTTATCCGACTAATATATGTCGTTAAATAAATTGCTGCTACAAGTTTTCAGAAAATATTTAAAAACGAAACAACAGAGACGTCATAGAATGTGACAAATAGCTTAACAGAACGATGTAATCCTCAGGGAATGATTCTAGAATACATTTTATGTGGTTCAGTTTATCAAATTTAAATGTTGAAATAAAATGATGATTCGTTTAAATGTGTGTTGTATTCCGTCTTCAAATGAAAACAATCCCCAAATGAAACACCTCCGTACAAATATATCACGCTTTCATGATCAATCTTCAGAAAACACGATAAAAGCTTATAACTAACATCACTAAATCATGATGGGTGAATAAAAAAAATACTCCCATACGAATCATTGTAACTACAATCGATGCGATGAAAGCTCTGCAATCCAATCGCGGATATTACCTAATAAAGGATATTTGATATCCACTGAAGAAATACCACAAAATGTTAACTACCTAACTACTTGTCAGGTTACTAAAACATTGAAGTTTTCACAAAACACTTTCGACAAGGGTACATGTACACGCCCCACGATTAACTATTTCCAACCTACATTCACATATTCCCGCTTTTCTTCAAAAATCACACACACACAGCCTCGCATCACATTACACACGCAGCCTCTCATCGTTCCCTGAAATCTGATGTGCCAAAATAAAATATGAAACCACCAAGAAATATGAGTAGACTTCAGGAACAGCATCAACCGAATCTACAGCAACACCACAAATCATCGAGTTCAACAAATTATCTCCGTCTGTAACATAAAACTATCAAACTCGCAGAAGAGGAACTTGCTTCGAGATACATGCATACAATAACTGTAACACACATAAACGACTCAGTAAGGAAAGGAAGACGACTTATAAAATATACATTAGGTGGAATCAGTGCAACATGTTGAGTCTTTCACACTCTACCCAGCATGATTGCTCCTTGTATGTGGGAGTTTGTAGAATGGCTGCCAGATAAACGAAGGTATCCGTGGAAAGAGGGATCTGTGGGTGGCAGCACGTTTTTTGTCCGATTAATTGCGTGCCATAAGAATGCTCGATTGTGAAAAAGCTAGAGAAAAAGAATAATAATTAAGTAATATGAAAGCACGAAATGCAAATTGACAAATGAATATATGGAAACATTCAACATGGCGTTTCCAGTGAACAGTATTAGCGCTCAGTATTAGGCATAAGCAATTTTTGGGTTCGTTAAAATGTGCTAACGGCATATTTCAAACTCTAAACGCAAATTCTGTGCAAAAAGTTGCAAAAACAGCATGTCAGTCCAGTGCTGCTCCCTATCGGGTTCCAGTTCAGCAGTCATCAAGAGAAAATACCGAAGAGGGAAATACCTGGACAAACTTAAAGCCATACCTTTAACTTAAACATAGTCAACAACAACGAGTAAGCGACGCCATTAGAGCGCCAGGCTGGAGTCTGTCGTGAGTTACCTCCCTTCGGTATTTCTCTTTGATAAATACTTCGCTAGAGGAGTTGACTTCAACCTTGTGCCCCAACAGTAACTGCGGTCGCTCGTACGAGCCTGCATTTTCCCCGCATATTTGTGTGTATGTTGTGTGTGTGTGTGTGTGTGTGTGTGTGTGTGTGTGTGTGTGCATGTGTCCGTGTGTGTGTATGTGTGTGTGTGTGTGTGTCTCATCGTGTGTGTGTGTCAGTGTGTGTGAGTCACGGTGTGTGGGTCAGTGTGTGTCAGTGTGTGTGTCAGTGTGTGTGTGTGTGTATCAGTGTGTATGTGTGTGTGTGCGTCAGTGTATGTGTGTGTGTGTGAATGTGTGTGTGTGAATGTGTGTGTGTGTGTTAATGTGTGTATGTGTGTATGAGTATGTCAGTGTGTGTGTGTGTGTGTGTCAGTGTGTGTGTGTGTATGTCATTGTGTGTATGTGTGTCAGTGTGTGTGTGCGTGCGTGTGTGTATGTCAGTGTGTGTGTGTGTCAGTGTGTGTGTGTGTGTGTATGTCAGTGTGTTCGTGTGTGTGTCAGTGTATGTGTGTGTGTATGCCAGTGTGTGTGTGTCAGTGTGTGTGTGTGAGAGTGTGTGTGTGTGTGTGAGTCAGTATGTATGTGTGTTTGTATTTGTGTGTGTATCGGTGTGTGTGTGTCAGTGTGTGTGTGTTTCTCAGTGTGCGTGTGTGTGTGTGTCAGTGTGTGTGTGTGTATGTATGTCAGTGTGTGCGTGTGTATGTGTGTCTGTGTGTGTGTGTGTGTGTCAGTGTGTGAGTGTGTGTGTGTGTGTCAGTGTGTGTGTGTGTGTTTGTGTGTGTGTGTGTTTTGCGTGCGTGTGCGTGTGGGAGTGTGTGTGTGTGTGTGTGTGTGTGTGTGTGTGTTTGTGTGTGTGTGTCTGTGTACTCGTCTGTGTGTGTGTGTTTCTCAGTGTGTGTGTGTGTGTGTGTGTCAGTGTGTGTGTGTTTCTCAGTGTGTGTGTCAGTGTGTGTCAGTGTGTGTGTGTGTGTGTCGGTGTGTGTGTGTCTTTGTGTCTGTGTATTCGTCGGTTGAACGAAATGCTTCTCACACTGAATATTAAAACATTTTCCCAAGAATAACAAATAAAATTAAATAACAACATTAGTAAATAAATATATCATAATATATCCAGAAACAGGAATCATTTCACTTTACACGTGTCTCTCATTCATCAAAATATTTTGCTAATTATTGTGTGACAATATCAAACCATCTCTTTCCAATAATTAAACCTGTCAGACAAGTTCACACCCGCTTTTACAGTTCCACCAATCGCATTGCTTCATAAATTTACGATAAGATCTATGCCAGAGCTGGGTTGTTGTGCGCTCAATAAATACGTGGAATTCAGTTACAGGTCTTCAGCTTAAACCTCGCATCTCGATCTTTTGTTGAAGCCACACGAAGTATCACGTACGACCGACAACTGTCACCAGAATGGATTTCGCACAACTGTCCAGGAATATTTCGCAGCGTTATTCCATTTCTTCTCTCATAGCTTTTGGGGTTCTTCTCGTTCTGACGATCGTGATTCTTCATCAAGATTCAAGAATAGGAAAAATGGAAGAGAAATCAAAAACGGTAAGTCATGGATTTTTTGTTAATATATGTACGTCTTTATGAATTTATATATGCATGTATGTATGTATGCATTTACGTATGTATGTATTAATATGTGGATGTATGTACGTACCGATGGATGGATGGATGTAAGGATGTATGCCTGAACCATGTATATATGTTCCTATGGAGCACACACACACATATAAGATCACACACGTAATTACACACGAACACACAGGCGCACACACCTAAGCATACATATATATACATATACGCATATTTGTATATATAATATACATATATATGTATATATAAATATACATATATATGAATATATTAGTGCGTGAACATATATAGATATATATATACAAACAAATATATGCGTGTGTGTATCTATCACTGTATCTCTCTGTCTATCTCTCTCTCTCTATTTATCTATATATATATATGTATGTGTGTGTGTGTGTGTGTGTGTGTGTGTGTGTGTGTGTGTGTTTGTATATATATATATTCTTTTACCCGTTTCAGTCATTTGACTGCGGCCATGCTAGAGCATTGCGTTTAGTAGGACAAATCGACTTCAGGAATTATTCTTTGTAAGCCTATTGCTCATTCTATCGGTATCTCTAGCCGAACCGCTATGTAACGGGGACGTAAACACACCGACATCAGTTGAGAATCGATAGCGGTGCGACAATAACAGACACATACATAAAACATAGATACATACACACTATGTGTGCTATACACACACACACGCACACACACAAATCAATATATATATATATATACATATCATATATACATACACACATATATAGTTACGTACGTATGTACATACATATCTATCTATCTATCTATCTATCTATCTATCTATCTATCTATCTATCTATCTATCTATCTATATATATATATATATATATATATATATATATATATATGGATATATATATATATATATATCTGTCAGATATGATGTAATCGTATATTCTATTTCTATTTCCATGTCTAGTTATATTTGCAATATATTATGTATAATGTCATTGCTGTTATGTAATGGTTTAATAAAGTATTGATTGTGTATTATCTGATGGTTGATGATTGATTTAGATATGTTTCTCCATTTTCTCATTTTGTATATATATATATCTATATATACATACATATACACACATCCCAAGTAAACACAAAGAAGAGTGGAATGGTACTCCTGTCCGATCGCTCTTTCACCAGACATAATCCTGGAATGGGAAATAAGTGCGTAATGAAAAAAATCTAATGGTGGGGTTCTAGCATGGCCATGCCCTTTGGCTGCAACGTTTAGCCCTATTAATATTAGTGTTAAGTATTATATCTAGATGTACACTTGCGCACACGCACAGAAACAGACACATGCAAACACACACACACGCACACATAGGAATACGTACATATTTACACACATTTATCTATTTCTCCATCAGGAACGGAAGTGAGGCGAGTTTTTTGAATCTTTTCTTTCCAACTGAAATAAAACGTGCGAGTGCCAATGTAGATCGGTGAATTTCGTAATGTTTGACTGTAATTCACGTTGGTTTTTATATATGACAATATGTAAGAACGAATGTAAATACATACACACAGACACACGGACAAACACACGCACAAATAAACACAAACACACACACATACGCACGCACACAGACACACGTGCTCAATTGTACACGAACAATCACGCTATACAGTATCTGTCCATTCACATATATGTGTGTGTTTGTGAGTGTGTATGCGTATAAGTAGATGCGTATATTTGTGATATTTATGGTGTGTATGCTTATGTGTACGTGTATACCTATACATTGATATGTATTTATATATATATATATATATATATATATATATATATATATATATATATATATAGATTGCCGTCAATTCATCCTCTCTTACCTGTTTGTGTCTGCCTTCCAATTGCTGTTTTTACTGAGATCTCCCTTTTTAGTAGAAGAAATAGCTATAACTCTTTGACTGCTATTTCTAAATTCGGTATGTGGTGAGGCAATTCGTTGCTAAACCCTTTATTGCTTAGTATTACTTAAATTCTCCTCGAATGAGGCTTTTACATGCCGAAGACTACTTGGTGTAATTGATAATTATTCCAAATTAATTAATTTCACCCTTCATTATTACGGATAACCATATTTTATCTCAGTAGATGACCACAGCATCTTGTTTTGGCTACACGCGGGTGGGAGAGGGCTGGTGACACAATCCTTTCATTCACACATTGAATTTGGTGATACTAGTTGCGGATTCTAGCTCGCTCTGATACTGAGTTGAGTTGGTGCCTTCTAGTATCTCAAAATTCAATATATAATCATTCATGATTATAGTATTCTACGCTGAAGAGAAAAGAAGTTTTGGTAAGATAGAATTATTTTAATATTTAATTCTTATGCTTTCCTAAAAACTTGATTTCGAAACGTACGTCCGTAGATAACTTAAAATTGTATGATAGATTGCCGTCAATTCATCCTCTCTTACCTGTTTGTGTCTGCCTTCCAATTGCTGTTTTTACTGAGATCTCCCTTTTTAGTAGAAGAAATAGCTATAACTCTTTGACTGCTATTTCTAAATTCGGTATGTGGTGAGGCAATTCGTTGCTAAACCCTTTATTCATTATTACGGATAACTATATATATATATATATATATATATATATATATATATATATATATAAATATATATGTCTGTGTGGAGGTGAAGTGGCCCAGGGTTTAGGGTCGCGGACTCACGGTTGTAGGATCGTGATTTCGATTCCCAGACTGGGTGTTGTGTGTGTTTAAAGCTCCACGAGGTTCTGAGCACTCTTTCGCTATAACTTTCTCCCTTCCTTCTGTTGGCCTGCTCGCTTAGCCAACGGGATGGCGTCATTTGAAGGCTAAAACAATGCGAAGCGCATTTTGACCAGCGATGTGTAGCAATAATTGATAGCCTGGTCGGTCACGGTGATCACGGAGATATATATATGTATCATACGCACAAAATACACGCACACACACATACACAAATACATACACACACACAAGCACAGATGCCCACATATACCTTTAATGAACGATACTCATATAGATACGCACACACTTATACACACATGGGCACAGACACACACGCGCATACGCGTACTTAAGCGCACACGCGCACGCAAGCACACGCGCGCACATTACTCAAAAACAACTCCAAAATCCCACACACACGGACACACACATACACACACACACTACAAACAAAACACACACACGATACATATACATACACGCACACACACACATACTTCAAACTAGCAGTACCTACTAGAGACAAAAGGAGCCACGCCCAATTCCTTCTTCCTTGACCTTAACACTACTAGCCCTACAACACGCAAAGATTAACAGCCACAACCACACACACTTACACACACACACACGTGTCATCATTGCACACATACACACATACACACACACGCACACGCAGATTCCGCGCCCGCACATATCCACACTTATACACACATCCCTCCTACTCTACCTCTCTCCTGTCTTTGAAAGATCTTTACTTCTCCCATTTCCTTCCGGTCATTCAAAATGTGGCCGCGTGTGTACCGTTGGGGATTCTTTTTCCTCTGGCTTCCCTCCTCTGGATCTTTCCTTCTCCTAAACGTTAAACCCTCCTTCTTTCCTCCCTCGTCCAATAATACTATATTTGTTCCACGTCCTCACATTGTTTTTTGTGCTTTCTTGTATGGATTAAATTTAACTATATATAAATATGTGTATATATATATATATATATATGTATATATATATATATATATATATATATATATATATATATATATATATATATATATATATATATATATATATATATAAATGAGTGCATCTGTGTGTAGAAATATGTGTGTGTACATATATATGTGTGTGTGTGTGTACTACCAGACATACCCGGTATTGCTGGGGATGATTAAAATGGCAAAGTTGGTATATAATATATTCCAGTCATTTTGAAACAGGTGATATGGGAAAGTGCAACATTGACAACAAAACATTTGTTGAGTAAATGCTGGGCTAATTCAACAAAGCAACATGCTATGCGTCCGTTTGGAGTGTTTCAGGCCCTAACCTGTCATGCTAAATTGGAGGTGGGGTTTGTGTGATTTTTGAAGGCACCGAAAAGCTGTCAGTGGATATACCCTCCTTTGCAGCAGTGTGCGCTGCGTCTAACACGACCCATCATCGGAAATTTTGACACCACACGTCAGGTTTGTTGTCCTACACCGCTTATAGAGTAAATTTGGAGAAAATGTGGTTGTTCATTCGCGGTTACCAGGGAACCAATGAGGGGATAGACTTGCCCTTGATTTTTTGACGTCGGCGTAAATTCATGTTTATCTCTCTTCTTAGATTCACCAAACGATGTCATTTGAAATGCTGAATTGTATTTTCTGATATTGTTCAGAAAATCGTTTGACTGGATTAAAGCGCCTTCTAGAAGATTCCTAAGGGGTTGAGATGGTAGTGTTGGTAATGATACCTGTCCGAATATGTAGTCATCTATTGCATTGTTTTAAGTTCTAAACGATAATAAATACCCTGAAGTTCTATATATATGACGCTATTTCTATTTTTTCACAGAACCGTTTCATCTCCAAGAAATCTCTCGACGATAAACCTGATGATACGTCAAGTAAGAAATAATTTTAGCCGTGTCTCATTAACTAATGATTTTTAATTTCACCAACTTTAAATTAGTTCCAAATTACTATCTATATGTCCACAATATTGTGTGTATATGAGTATATATCCAGTGCTACGTCGATAATTGTACCAAGCCCTCTTCATCTGAGAATCAAATGCCCGTGCCCGCGCTTCACTGCGTTTATATCTACAATTCTGCATTCTCTCCACTCTTGTGCTTCCAATCATTCGTGAATAGAGACCCGAAATAATGATGTTCCACTTTCCTACATATTGCGTATTTGTCAATCCTGCCTTGGGGTACTCGGCAGCCAACCAATTCAGTGCACGTTTTTGGTGACCATCAGACGAATCAGGTAGCAGCGTGTCGTCTACAAATAACAGACGACCGATCACGTAGAGATGAATTGGGATACCTCTACCACAATGGCTGCGCATATTCAACCAGATCACAAAAAAGAATGAGAGAAGGGGCACTAACAATGCACGCTTCAGCTAAGTGAAACATTCACGTTGAAAACTTTCGACATTTGCATAAATACAAACATTTGAACATACATATAAGTACTTTATGGCAACCAGTATTTGCCCATTAAAATCACCTTCCTGGTAAACCATCCACAACATGCCCCAGGGCACGTGATCGCCTGCCTTTTCGTGGTTTACAGCGTATAAACCTTGGAAATATTTCAATGTTTGCTGGAAGATTTGTCTTTGAATGACTATCTGGTCGGGTGTACTAAGTCCCTGACAGTAATCTTGGCCACGAAAATTTCCCTACATATCTTTTCCTGACATCCCGTGTAGACTTTTCTATAATTAGAACACACTCTTTGGTCTTTGTTTCAAAAAATTGCGATTGTCACCCCATATTACCATTGCCTTGGTGTTTTTTCCAGAGGTCCCATCCACCTAGCTTACATGGCTCACTCAGAGAATACCATCTGTATTTAAGGTTTCTAAAATATCAAGCCGAACGCGCTTTTCACCAGCAGCTTTAACACTTTTAAGTGAGTTCAGCTCAAATAAGCGTTCAACCGAAGAAGAACCTGCCGAAAAACATAATACAATCACGAATCCATTTCGATGTCCAACTTAATTCAGGATGGTCATTCTCAATTTGGGTGCAAAAGTCTCCACATTTTTGTTTCTTATCCCAGCATCCACGGCTTACCAATTTCCAGTGTTCGGCAGACTGTAGGAATTTTCAGGTTTTTGGACATTTAGGTAGTGACGAGTTGACAACTCCACCCCTCCTCTTACCCGAACGATCAGCAAAGAGTGAAAGATGACCGAAATCTATCAAAAACCTCTGTCACCAAGTATTTCTATACCAGGCACCCTTATAAATATCCCTGTCTTAAAATAATCTCTATACTATAGAGAGAAGAGTGTGTATCCTGCACAGAAGGCTGCTATGACCTCTCCATTATGTTCATTGACGACATTCCTTCCAATCAAGCCTTCTCACGGTTATCAGTGCCAAGATGTGCACTGAAGTCTCCTTGCGGGACAAATGACTTTACCCCAAATATATCTAAAGCTGAGGTGAATTTTCTTAGGAAGGATTTGTATTTGACCTCGCTGTTTGCTGCATATACTTACAGAGCCACTGTGGTCCTTCATATTCAACCTTAGCTTCAAGAGGTGAACCCTCACACCTAGTAGGTTTCATTCCATAATACAGTCCGAAAGCTGGGGATTGAGATTATCCTAATCCCACCTGTGCAGATATTGTTGGCACCACAGTTGCGTCGTGGAGTTTCAAGTCTATATCCAAGTGTACGCTATCGGAGAAACGAAATTTTGTAGAAGAGACACCGATTATATCTTACAGGCAGATTATTATCCAACAATTTTGACGTTTTAATTCTCAATTATTAATGGTTGTTCCCTTCTTGATCTGCTTTGGTTTCCTGAGACCGTCAATTTTGTGCTCCCACCCCACGCACCCCAGATTAATTTGCAGGCTTGTTGCTGGTTGCACCATTATTGGGTGGGGTGTGCTATACATTTATCGACAAATGATGCGGTATGGTTGTTATTTCATATTGTAGTTATGATGGCCTTATTTGCGCCGAGTTCCAAACTGATATTTGTAATTGACCGATGAATATTCGTACCTGGCGAATATTTTATCATTATTCTATTGAGTTGTATCAATATTCTATTGAGAAGTATATATACTCATACCCAAGTTTACGTATCATACATACATCCGTTCATAGCGAAGACCGATACACATTCTGATATTCTGAGATTAATCTCTCAAATCTTTGACATCAACGTCACCAACAGGCTCAACAGACAAATGTCTTCTTTCTTTCTTTACAATTTATTCTTATTATTTACATCTTTCGTTCTGACTTTCATTCATTCACTCGTTCTTTCTTAAATTCTTTATTTCTCTCTTCTCCATCAATTCCTTCCCATCCAACAATCTACTTTGTAAATGATTCCCCAATTCTTTCTTTTAAACTACATTATTTCATTTCTAATTTCACAGAACCCGGTCTCGGATCATTGTATACCCGGTGGGGCAGAACAACTTGTCCTCCTTATTCAAACCTTGTATATGACGGTTAGTATACTTTATATTTCTGACCTCTCATTCTCTTCTTGTATTTCTCTTGTTCTCTTTTTATACCTCTCATTCTCTCATTTTCTTCCCTCTCTTACTCTCTCACTCTCTCTCTCACGCACATGCACACACACTCTTTGTCGGGTTGTCTGACATAAACATTCTCAAATCCTCATATGATATGTCACGTTTCAAACGTCTATACCTGTAGACTATACAGACACTACACAAGACTGCTTACTCCTTTTTAGGTATTTGGTCAAATCAGAATATTATATGTTGTCTACTACGGACCAAATGAAAAGGATGTTGTCTAACCACAGAATATCGATATCTCTACGCTAAATTACAGACAGAGGCTGGACTGAAAACCACCATGGCGATCAAGAATTTCTGGCTGACCAGCTTTGGATTGTAGATATCAAATACCGAGGCTGCTAACTGGTGATCAATTGTACTGGCTACGGATGGTGGTATTGTACGTGAGTGACCAGAGCTGAAAAGTGGCCACGTGACTATCATTAACTAGAGTGCCCAATGATCGTAGGTGTGGACTAAATTGTATAGAGTCTATTAGAATTGATGACAGTGACTGTAAATTATTAATGATATGAAGTACAATGTAGAATGAGGACTGGACAAGCCACACACTGTAACTGATGGAAAAAGCTAAGGACTGTATTTATTAAGTAAAATAGAGAGAGACTAAATATTAGTGAGAGAACACAACAGAGTACAGAATGCACTTCGATTCTTCTCCGCCTCACCGAAATCGTCCTATTGCTAAAACCTTGCTCTTTTCATGCACTACATCACCTCATTAATTATCCAGTATATATTTGTAAGGTAATTACGACACTTCCAATTCAAAACTGCTGCTTCCAACGGCTTCCCCAATCAACCTCACATTCCTTTAAAATGCTCTGAATATCTATATCGATATTACCGTCATATATAAATTTATATATATATATTGATTCAGATGAATATGTTACTTAAGTTGAGGCTCCAGAATTTAGTACGGCATTATCCATACAATTTCAAAGTATGGTGATTAAAATTAAAATAAGCAACGATGATATCCTGAGATAATGCAGTACGTTCGTTTCATGCACCTCCATTTAATTCAATAATGTAATCATTACATCAGTTTAAAATTTAGAGCAATCTTCAGCTGCACAAAGACGTAGTATTTAATTAAAGTACAACAGATAGACACATTTGTATAATTATACTTAAAATCTCCAAGATATTACATAGAACATGTTGTCTCTACTTCAGCATAGCAGTTACTAAAATTATCAAGAAGACTCAGCTTACCACTGATTTTTTGTCTTTATGGGGTCAGTTTTAATTTATAGACTAATTTACAAATCCTTTGTATATCTAAGACTGTGAGAACATAGGGCAGTATCTGTTGGGGGGGGGGGCTTAGGGGGTAGACAGACATTCTAGTTGGTATAGTCATAAAAAATCAAGAATCATTATAAGCAAAACCATGAGGTTTAGTAAGGGAAAACTTAAAACAAGATGTTAACTGATAATTAAGGGGGTCGCACACTGGCAGACTATTGACAATGAAACGGAATGTCTTATCATATATTATAGTTAAATATTTTAAACAATGTTGCTATGAATACAGTTGAAGTTTAGGGTTTTCCAAAGGATTATTAAGAAGAATATTATAACAAAAGGATAGAAATTGTTGAATATTTTTTCTATTCATAAGTATTCATAAATTTCTTGATAATTTTAGTAACTTCTATGCTGAAGTAGAGACATGTTCTTTGCGGATCTCCTTAGCTTCTTGGAGATTTTAGGTATAATTATACTAATGTGTCAATCTGCTTCAATTTAATTAAATCCTATGTATTTGTGCAGCTGAAGATTCCTCTATATTTTAAATTGATGTAATGATTGTATTGTTCAATTAAATGGAGTTGCATGAAACAATCGTACTGCATTATCTCTGGATATCCTTGTTGCTTACTTCGATATATATATATATATATATATATATGAAGAGAATGCAAATGCACAGCTATGATCTCATGCATACCTCAACACACAGCTTACACTCACATAAACACTAACATATATACACCACAATTCCTTCACACGCGACTAAACATGACATCTTTTAAGTGAAAAATTGTAATGAATGTTTCAGTTATTTTATATATAATTTTGCTTAACATCTTTTTTACTTGATTTATTCTTACCAATTCTAGGTGTGGTTGGTGGACAATTCTTTGACCACACAGGTGGTGGAAGTAATCTCTTGTGTTTACCTAACGATCCCATTTGGGCCAATTATACAACAGAAGTTGAAAAAGGTGGTTACATTTATGGCAGTGAATATGAAATATCCCACTACTCAAATAAACTCTTTTCTTTTGCTAACGCTGAATCAATTCATGATCACAACGTTCCGTGCGCTGTCTGTTTGACACGACAACCTGCTGTTGTTATGATGTTACCAGCCAGGACAAAGTGTTACGCTGGTTGGACAGCTGAGTATTCGGGATATTTGATGGCCGAACA
>NC_043014.1:4327568-4335068 GCF_006345805.1 Octopus sinensis
ATGTATGTATTAATATGTGGATGTACGTACGTACCGATGGGTGAATGGATGTAAGGATGTATGCATGAATCACGTACATATGTTCCTATGGAGCACACACACACACACGTAAGATCACACACGTAATCACACACGAACACACAGGCGCACACACCTAAACATACATATATATACATATACATATATTTGTATATATAATATACATATATATGTATATATATAGGCGCAGGAGTGGCTGTGTGGTAAGTAGCTTGCTAACCAACCACACGGTTGCGGGTTCAGTCCCACTGCATGGCATCTTGGGCAAGTGTCTTCTGCTATAGCCCCGGGCCGACCAATGCCTTGTGAGTGGATTTGGTAGACGGAAACTGAAAGAAGCCTGTCGTATATATGTATATATATGTATATGTGTGTGTGTTTGTGTGTCTGTGTTTGTCCCCCTAGCATTGCTTGACAATCGATGCTGGTGTGTTTACGTCCCCGTCACCTAGCAGTTCGGCAAAAAGAGACCGATAGAATAAGTACTAAAAGGTGGTGTTCCAGCATGGCCGCAGTCAAGTGCTCCAGCATGGCCGCAGTCAAGTAAAAGAGTAAAGAGTAAAAAAAAGTATATATAAATATACATATATATGAATATATTAGTGCCTGGACATATATAGATATATATATACAAACATATATATGCGTGTGTGTATCTATCACTGTATCTCTCTGTCTATTTCTCTCTCTCTCTCTCTATTTATATATATATGTGTGTGTGTGTGTGTGTGTTTGTATATACATATATTATTTTACCAGTTTAAGTCATTTGACTGCGGCCATGCTAGAGCACTGCGTTTAGTAGGACAAATCGACCTCAGGAATTATTCTTTGTAAGCCTATTGCTCATTCTATCGGTATTTATAGCCGAACCGCTATGTAACGGGGACGTAAACACACCGACATCAGTTGAGAATCGATAGTGGTGCGACAATAACAGACACATACATAAAACATAGATACATACACACTATGTGTGCTATACACACACACACACATACATCTATATATATATACATATCATATATACATACACACATATATAGTTACGTATGTATGTACATACATATCTATCTATCAATCTATTTATCTACATATCTATCTATCTATCTATCTATCTATCTATCTATCTATCTATCTATCTATCTATCTATCTATATATATATATATATATATATATATATATATACATATATATATATATATATATACATATATATATTATATATATATATATATATATATATATATATATATATATATATATATATATATGTATATATATGTATATGTATATATATGTATGTATGTATATATACATATACACACATCCCTAGGAAACACAAAGAAGTGTGGAATTGTACTCCTGTCCGATCGCTCTTTCACCAGACATAATCCTGGAGAGGGAAATAAGTGCGTAATGAAAAAAATCTAATGGTGGGGTTCTAGCATGGCCATGCCCTGTCGCTGCAACGTTTAGCCCTATTAATATTAGTGTTAAGTATTATATCTAGACGTACACTTGCGCACACGCACAGAAACAGACACATACAAACACACACACACGCACACATAGGAATACGTACATATTTACACACATTTATCTATTTCTCTCCATCAGGAACGGAAGTGAGGCGAGTTTTTTTGAATCTTTTCTTTCCAACTGAAAATAAAACGTGCGATTGCCAATGTAGATCGGTGGATTTCGTAATGTTTGACTGTAATTCACGTTGGTTTTTATATATGACAATATGTAAGAACGAATGTAAATACGTACACACAGACACACGGACAAACACACGCACAAATAAACACAAACACACACACACATACGCACGCACACAGACACACGTGCTCAATTGTACAGGAAGAATCACACTATACAGTGTATGTCCACTCACATATATGTGTGCGTTTGTGTGTGTGTGTGTGCGTATAACTAGATACATCTATTTGTGATATTTATGGTGTGTATGCTTATGTATACGTGTATACCTATATATTGATATGTATGTATATATATATATATATATATATATATATATATATATATATATATATATATGTCTGTTTGGAGGCGCAGTGGCCCAGTGCTTCTGGTCGCGGACTCACGGTTTTAGGATCGCGATTTCGATTCCCAGACTAGGTTGTGAGCACTCTTTCGCTACAACTTTCTCCCTTTCTTCTGTTCGCCTACTCGCTTAGCTAGCGGGCTGGCGTCATTTGAAGGTTAAAACAATGCGAAGCGCATTGTGACCAGCGATATGTAGCAACAACTTGTAGCTTGGTCTGTAACGGTGATCACGGAGTTATATGTATTCACGCACACACACACATACACACGTACATACTCACACACCAGCACAGATGCCCACATATACCTTTAACGAACAATAATCATACAGATACGCACACGCTTATACACACATGTCACAGACACACACGCACATGCACGTACTTAAGCGCACACACGCTCACAAGCACACGCACGCACATTACGCCCACACAACTCCAAAAACCCTCACACACACACGCATGTACAAATTCACAGAAACACCGATACATATACATACGCACAATATATGCCCACACGCGCACACACACATACACATAAGTATACACATATAGACACAGACACAAACACACACACGCACGCAAAACTCACAACCCCACGGATACACGTATATACACCCATATACGCTTACACACATACAAACTCACACGTATACGCACACACAACTACACTCACATACGAGACGCATGCACATACAAACACACACACACAAATGAACCCACACATACGTTCCATACACACGGCACACAATTATACATACACGCACACAATTATACATACATGTATACACGCATACGCACAGATATTCGCCACACACCCAAACGCTACGCATAGACACACATGCACACACACACACACACTAGAAACAAAACACACACATACACACACACGCGTGTCATCATTGCACATATACCCACATACATACACGCACACGTACACTAAGTAAAGCACTGTTATTCGCCACACACCCTAACTCTACGCCTACACACATGAACACACATACATACACAGAAACACTACAAGCAAAACACACACATGATACATATACATACACGCACACACACACACATACATCAAAATAGCAGTACCTACAACTTGACCTGTGGTAGAGACAAAAGGAGCCACGCCCAATTCCTTCTTCCTTGACCTTAACACTACTAGCCCTACAACACGCAAAGATTAACAGCCACAACCACACACACACATACACACACATGCACATACACATACACGTGTCATCATTGCACACATACACACATACACACACACGCACACGCAGACCTCCACACACTCTCTTATCCACACTTACACACACATTCCTCTTCCTCTACCACTATTCTGTCTTTGAAAGAACTTATCTTCACCCATTTCCTTCCGGTCATTCAAAATGTGGCCGCGTGTGTACAGTTGGCGATTTTTTCCTCTGTCTTCCCTCCTCTGGATCTTTCCTTCTTGAATGTTTCCGACGAAGAGCTCCACCCGAAACGTTAAACCCTCCTTCTTTCCTTATTTCCTGAGCGTCCAATAATACTATCTTTGTTCCACGTCCTCGCGTCGTTGTACTTTTGTGCTGTCATGTTTGGATTAAATTTACCTATATATATATACATGTGTGTGTGTGTATATATATATATATATATATATGTAGAAATACGTGTGTGTATATGTGTGTGTGTGTGTGTGTGTGTGTGTGTGTGTCTGTGTCTGTGTGTGTGTCTGTGTGTGTCTGTGTACTAGCAGACATCCCCGGCATTGCTGGGGATTGAAATGGCAAAGTTGGTATATAATATATTCCAGTCATTTTGAAACAGGTGATATTGGAAAGTGCAACATTGACAACAAAACATTTGTAGAGTAAATGCTCGGCTAATTCGACTAAGCAACATGCTATGCGTCCGTTTGGAGTGTTTCAGGCCCTAACCTGTCATACAAAATTGGATGTGGGGTTTGTGTGATTTTTGAACGCACCGAAAAACTGTCAGTGGGTATACTCTCCTTTGCAGCAGTGTGCGCTGTGTCTAACACGACCCATCATCGGAAATTTTGACACCTCACGTAGGGTTTCTTGTCCTACATCACTCATACAGTAAATTTGGAGGAACTGTGGTTGTTCATTCGCGGGTACCAGAGAACCAATGAGGGGGTAGACTTGCCCTTGAACTTTGACGTCGGCGTAAATTCATGTTTATCTATCTTCTTAGATTCACCAAACGATGTCATTTGAAATGCAGAGTTGTATTGTCTGATATTGTTCAAAAAATCCTTTGGCTGGATGGAAGCGCCTGCTATACGATTCCTAAGGGGTTGAGATGGTAGTGTTGGCAATGCTAACTGTCCGAATATGTAGTCATCTATTGCATTGTTTTAAGTTCTAAACGATACTGAATACCCTGAAGTTCTATTTATATGATACTATTTCTATTTTTTCACAGAACCGTTTCATCTCCAAGAAATCTCTCGACGATAAACCTGATGACACACCAAGTAAGAACTAATTTTATGGCTAAAGTCTTTTACCCGTGACTCATTAACTAATGATTTATAATTTCACCAACTTTGAATTAATTCCACATTACTATCCATATGTCCACAATAATATATACTAAGACACTTGCCTGAATTTATTTCAAAATATATTCTAATTTACAATAATCTCCTAAATAAAATGTTACTCTAATATACTATGCCATTTATTGTGTGTATATGAGTATATATGCAGTGCTACGTCGATAATTGAAACAAGCCCTCTTCATCTGAGAATCAAATGCCCGAGCTGGCGCTTCACTGCGTTTATATCTACAAGTCAGCATTCTGTCCACTCTTGTGCTTCCAGTCATTCGTGAATAGAGACCCGAAATAATGATGTTCCACTTTCCTACACAGTGCGTATTTGTCAACCAATTCAGTGCACGTTTTTGGTGACCATCAGACGAATCTGGTAGCAGCATGTCGTCTACAAATAACAGTCGACCGATCACGTAGAGATGAATTGGGATACCTCTACCACAATGGCTTTGCATATTCAACCAGATCACAAAAAAGAATATGAGAAGGGGCACTAACAATGCACACTTCAACTAAGTGAAACCTTCACGTTGAAAACTTTCGACTTTTACAGAAATACAAACATTTGAACATCCATATAAGTACTTTATGGCAACCATGATTTGCCCATTAAACTCACCTTCCTGGAAAACCATCCAAAACAATACCCAGGGCACGTGATCGTGTGCCTTTTCGTGGTTTATAGCGTTTAAACTTTGGAAATATTTCTGTATTTGCTGGAAGATCTGTTTTGAACGTCTAAAAGGTCGAGTGTACCGCGTGTCAGACGGTAATCTTGGGCGCGACAATTTTCCTACATATCTTTTCTTGACATCTAGTGTAGACATTTCTATAATTCGAGCACACTCTCCTTGGTCTCTGTCCGAAGAAATTGTGATTGTCACCCTATATTTCATTGCCTTGGTATTTTTTCCAGAGGTCCCATCCACCTAGCGTACATGGGACACTCAGAGAATACCATCTGTATTTAAGGTTTCTAAAATATCAAGCCGAACCTGCTTTTCACCAGCAGCTATATCACTTTTAAGTGAGATTAGCTCAAATAAGAGTTCAACCGAAGAAGAACCTGCCGAAAAAAATAATACAATCACGAATCCATTTCGATGTCCAAGTTCATTCAGGTGGGTCACTCTCAATTTGGATGCAAAAGTCGGACAAACGAAATTTTTTAGAGCAGACATTTATTACATCTTACAGGCAGATTATATCTAACAATTCAGACAGTTTAATTCTCAATTATTAAAGGTTGTTCCCTTCTTGATCTGCTTTGGTATCCTGAGACCGTCAATTTTGTGCTCCCACGCCAAAAACCCCATATTTAGTTCCAGGCTACTTGCTGGTTTCACCGGTATTGTGTGGGGTGTGCTATACATTTATCCAACGGACTCCTCTACTCGAGATCCGGATGCGATGTCTTTTAACTAAATCGATAAATGATGGGGTATGGTTGTTATTTTCATATTGTAGTTATGATGGCCTTATTTGCGCCGAGCTCCAAACTGATATTTCTAACTGACCGATGAATATTCGCACCTGGCGAATATTTTATCATTATTCTATTGAGTTTTATCATTATTCTATTGGGAAGTATATATACTCATACCGAAGTTTACGTATCATACATACATCCGTTCATAGCGGAGACCGATACACATTCTGATATTCTGAGATTAATCTCTCAAATCTTTGACATCAACGTCACCAACAGGCTCAACAGACAAATGTCTTTTTTCTTTCTTTACAATTTATTCTTATTATTTACATCTTTCGTTCTGACTTTCATTCATTCACTCGTTCTTTCTTAAATTCTATATTTCTCTCTTCTCCATCAATTCCTTCCCATCCAACAATCTACTTTGTAAATGATTCCCAAATTCTTTCTTTTAACCTACATTATTTCATTTTAATATCACAGAACCCGGTCTCGGATCATTGTATACCCGATGGGGCAGAACAACTTGTCCTCCTTATTCAAACCTTGTATATGACGGTTAGTATACTTTATATTTCTCACCTCTCATTCTCTTTTTGTTTTACTCTTGTTCTCTTTTATACCTCTCATTCTCTCTTTTTATTGCCTTTCTTTCTCTCCCACCCTCTCTCTCACGCACACGCACACACACTCACCCTCTGCTGGGTTGTCTGACATAAACATTCTCTAATCCTTTTATGATGTGTCACGTTTCAAACGTCTATACCTGTAGACTATACAGACACTACACAAGACTGCTTACTCCTTTGTAGGTATTTGGTCAAATCAGAATATTATAAGTTGTCTACTACGGACCAAGTGAAAATGATGCTAACTGGTGATTAATTGTACAGGCTACGGATGGTGGTATTGTACGTGAGTAACCAGAGTTGAAAAGTGGCCACTTGACTATTATTAACTAGAATGCGCAATGATCGTAGGTGTGGGCTAAATTGAATAGAGTCTATTAGAATTGATGACAGTGACTGTAAAAGGTGAAAGGAATAAACACACAATGTAGAATGAGGACTGGACAAGCCAATGCTTTAAGTGATGGAAAAAGCTAAGGACTGTATTCATTAAGTAAAATAGAGAGAGACTAAATATTAGTGAGAGAACACAACAGAGTACAGAATGCACTTCTATTCTTCTCCGCCTCACCGAAATCGTCCTATCGCTAAAACCTTGCTCTTTTCATGCACCACATCACCTCATTAATTATCCAGTATATCTTTGTAAGGTAATTCCGAAACTTCCAATTCAAAACTGCTGCTACAAACTGCGTCCCCAATCAACCTCACATTCCTTAAAAATGCTCTGAATCTGCTCTTTATAAACCCTATACGTCTGT